>NW_017307393.1:103081-168024 GCF_000935625.1 Nanorana parkeri | reverse complement strand
GTTATGTGGGGGGGGGGGGGGGGGCAGGGAAGGCAAAATATACCCAGATTAAACATCAGCTTTAAGAATAACAAATCTTCATTAAATTAGGCCAAGTATGCTACATCCGTGCCATCACACTGTCTGTGTCATGGCAAATTGAGCAGTATTTATTGTGCTCTGTAAGCTGCAGCTCATTAAGCACAATGCTTGATGAAGTTACTGACTGCCAGACTCTGGCTGCTGTGCAGATTAGATGCATCGCCCTTTCTGTTTGACCCCCAACATGTGGTAGAAAATATTTGGTTCCATTCTGTGTTTTCCTTTCCTTGTTTTCGGTTATGCTAGTTTCACTTTCTGGTTTCATTAGACAGCCGTATGCAGAGCGGAATTGCCTCTCTCACCTTTGCTGCCTTGTTGGTGACGTTGGGACTCTTCTGTTGTAGTTTTCAGTGTTATTTGGATGGTTGGATGTCTTGCCTGTATATATATAATGGTGCTCACAGAGCAGTTGTGTTTGTATATCGTTACTTTGTAATACCACACTTTACATTTTACCAGCAGGTGACAATTCAGATGAAATGAAAATGACAGCTTCATGTACCTATATGTAAAAAAGTTGTTAAAAGAAAATGCATACGCTGAGGCAAATCCCATTAAGGGCTCTTGCACGTGACCAAAGAGGGCTGTACAGCATACATCCCTAATACTCTTACTGGGAGCATCATATGCGCTTGTACAGCTGCGTGCAGCTAACCTGTAAAAGTTATTAACAGGCTGGCTGAAGACGCGGCGGAAGGGTAAGTACACAAATCTGGCTGACCAGGGAGGGACTTACGCACTGCACCAGACGCAGAGTGCCTGTACGTAAATTGACACATGCGATGTTTGCATTCTGATGTGCGCACAAAAATGTGGAGATGTGACTGGGGCCTTTATGTTATTCTCAGTGTGCCAGTATGTATAGAAGCACAGTCAAGGCAGTATAAAGTGCAATTATGGTCCATAGTGCAGGAATCTATAACCCTGTGCAATATCATTTCCGTTTAAAAAAGAACTCCAGGTATAATTTTTGTATGCATTCTTGGTCCAGGTTGGCCCAATGTAAGTATACATACAGTATTTTACACCTGGTCGGGCCATGGGTATCCTGCAAGGGCTCTTGCAGGTGGGCGCTGGTTCCTGTACACTGTAAATGTTGGCGTATTCTCGCTAGCAGAAAGCCCAAAGTACAGTGTATAGCCATTGACTTTAAAGATGTCAAACATTTCTTAACCCTTGCAGTGTGGCTACCTCCGCACTGCAAGGGTTAAGCGCTCGTTTGTGTCTAGGTGGTAAAAAAAGTTATACTCACATGATCCTCCAAGCCGGCTCATTCTTAAGGTGCCCATACACTGCTCGATTCCCGTACGGCCACCTTAAAGGTGGCCATACACTTTACAACCATCGCAAGACCTTAGTCTTGCGATGGTTGTAAAGCACTTAAAAAAAACGTACGATCTGCCCATCTTGGACAGGCAGATCGTACTCTCGATCATCGCAAGCCCGCCCCCCTGAGGGGCGGGCTTCCGATGACCGCAATGCTGAACGGGCAGTGTGCGCGTGCGCACACCGGCCCGTTCGGCATTTGTCTCCCGAGCACAGTCTCCTGAGCACAGTTCTAACTAGCCGAAAATCGTAAGATTTTCGGCTGGTTTTCTAGCGTGCTCCTTAGACAAAAGACGTGCGACCGTACAGTAGAAACGGTCGCACGTCTTCGTTCACACTGCTCGATTCTCGTACGATCGGGGGATTTCCCGCGATTCTCGTACGAGAATCGAGCAGTGTATGGGCACCTTTAGACCGTTGTCTAGATCGTCTGCTTCAATGGTCTAAAGATCCAGGTGTCATCATGCTCTATACACTGTGCATAGACTGTTTATGGACGTCAGGATGCCAGGAGCAGTCCATCTGCAGCGGAGGAGGAGACACACTTCACTACAAGGGTTAATACATTTTTTTACTGGAGTTCTTCTTTAATGTGAGGCTGTAAACCTGCGCATGGACATAAAGTCCCAGACACACCCAGTCTGCATCCAAAATCTTATGTTCGTGCGCATGCACACGTTCACGCAGTGCTGGCGTATACCTAACAAACAAATTGTACAGCCTCACATTAAACTCAGTGTGCCTCAAGCTCTATGCCAGTGAGAATATGCCGGCATTTATGCTGGCAAGAGCCATGATGACCATTTTTTCCACACATCCGGAAAATAAAAGACAAGGTTTACACCTTTCTTTATTAAAAATGCATATGACAAATGTATTTTATCCCGACCTCCGTATCTATAAACGGCCTTCAGACACCCAGCACCTAATGAACTGTCTGTGTAGACAACCACAAAGTGAAGATTATTTGGAGGAAATCACCATTCACAAGTACTGGAATAATGATGCAATTTCTTAATGCCATGAAGCAGTCTGTTATTTCCAACATCTTTGATTTATTTGCCACAATATTCAGAACTATCAGTGCATTGAACACTGCCTCTATTGTGTGCCATCCATGCTGGACGTAGGCACAGACAAGTTGGTACACATACAGCGTGTAAGTGCTATTTTGCTTATATCTGTGTAAACAGTGTCTGTTATTGGACCTGCAGATTTACATCACACCTTTTACAGAAGATCACTCACATGTGAAATACAGAGGATGCCTTTTTTCAAGTCCTGAAGGCATAATAAATGCAAGCCACAGCTTAAAGTCAGACAAAAGAGGTAGTATTGAAAAGCTGGCTCAGCAGCTGTGTATCGTACAGTCATTTCACTCAGGTCTAACTGCTCTGCAGTGCAATTGTGCCGGAAGCAGATAGACAGATTTGTACAGTGACGGTTACAGGTAAAGAATCTGCAAATCTGGATGCTGAAATGTATCTGGGGTTCCCAAATTGTCAAATATTCAATATAATTTTGGACCTATTTTAGGCTGAGTCTGTGTATATTTCGATACTATTGAACTACAGCCAGCCATGCATAGAAGGCACTAAGGAGTACTTGAACGGATATGCAAATACCGACTTCAGTTTTGCTCATCTTCGCCCTCTCCTGCCACCCAAACAGAATCCATTATTGTGATAGATAGCTTCTCTGACAAATAGTGAAGCACTGGAGATGGGAGAGGGCAGGGCTAAATGCTCTAAGGTCAGAGTAGGCAGCCATGCCTACTCTGCATGGCTGCCTGCAGCGTAGGGGAGTTAACGTGTAAACAGGTTCACTAAGTAAGTTGGAGGTTAAGGCACTGAAAGGATTACATTACGGCTTAATTCCAGGTTTAAATATTTCAATATACTCTCATTGGTCTAGAATGGCACATGTATTTATATACTGTAGGGGGGAATTTATTATACCAATTGCCAGTGTTTAAACTTGCATGGAATATATTTGACGCACTTTGCACCAGATTTATGACGCTCGTGTAATGTTCTTCATAAATGAGGTTAAATAGACTCCAGGAAAGAAGACTTGTAACTTAAGGTAAAAAGCTCAACTGTCGCTTCTTGAAGAAGTGGTCATGGGGACTTCTTAAGTTGCAATTGTTTTGTTAGGTGATGCTCCAGTTTCAGACAGCCGCTGAACAAGTGCAGATGAAAATAGGCGCAAAACATGTGCAGTTTGAAAAGTAGTGCAATCTCTGGTCAAAACAGGCGCACATGTTAAAAGACGAATTTGCACATTAAAAAAATGATCTAAGAGGCTAAAACTGTCGCAATTGCTTTGATAAATCCCCCCCTGTATATTTTACACCAATCAACCAAAACATGAACACCTGCCTAATATTGAGTACATTCCCCTTTTTCCACCTAAACAGCCCTGTCCCATTAAGGCATGGACTCCACAGGACCTCTGAAGGTATGCTGTGGTATCTGTCTCTAAGCCATCAGTAGCAGATCTTTTAAGACCTGTAAGGGATGAGGTGGGGCCTCCATGGATCAGGCTTGTTTTTCCATCACATCCCACAAATGCTCGACTGGATTGAGATCTGGAGAATTCGGAGGCTATGTCAACACCTCTAACTTGTTGTGTTCCTCATTCTTGAATCATTTTTTCAGTGTGGCGGGGTACATTTTCCTGCTGAAAGAGGCCACTACCATCAGGGAATACCATTTCCATGAAGGGGTGTACTTGGCCAGCAACAATGTTTAGGTAGGTGGGACATGTCAAAGTAACATCCACATGAAAGGCAGGACCCAAGCTTTACCAGCAGAAAATTGTGCAAAGCATTACACTGCATCTGCCAGCTTGTCTTTTTTCACATAGTGCACCCTGGTGCCGTCTCTTCTCCAGGTAAGTGACACACATGCACCCAGCCATCCACATGATGTAAAAGAAAATGTGATTCATCAGACCAGGCCACCTTCTTCCATGGTCCAGTTCTGATGGTCATGTGACCATGGACACAGGTCAGCGTGGACACCTTGACTGGTCTGCGTCTATCAGCCCCATACACAGCAAACTGTGATGCACTGTGTGTGCAGACACCTTTCTATCAGAACCAGCATGAACTTTTTCAGCAATTTAAGCTACAGTAACTCTTCTATTGGATCAGACTACATGGACCAGCCTACGTTTCCCACGTGCATTAGTAAACCTTGGCTGCCATGGCCCTGTAGCTTTCTTGAACCACTTTTGATAGGTCTTGACCAATCCAATACAGACTGGGAACATCCCACAATAGCCAGGTGCCATTGTAATGAGATAATCAATGTTATTCATTTCACTTCTCAGTGGTCACAATGTTATAGTTGATTGGTGTATATCTGTGGATACAGCCAACTCTGAATCAGACCTATCAATTCAAATAAACATCTTGGCTCCTTGTGCTGCTACTCCCTCCCCTAGTCTAAACCCTGCTGTCTAGGGGCTACAAGAGGGTGATACCAGGTCATATTCATGTGCTTGCACTGCTTACATTTGAAGAAATGTTTTTTTTACAAATGTATACAAAAATGCAGAAATGTGTGTCTTTTATATCTGTCTGGAGTTCAGCTTTAACATACTCTGAAATTATTCTAATGCATAAAACGTTGGCTTCTATGTCTGTAGTAATAATAGAAAGTCATTAAAAGTTGGGTTTGTGCAGAAAGTTCAACCCTGAGGCCAGTATTTTTTCATGCTGTGTATTGCCTAGTATGGTGAGTGCTTTATTTGCGGTGTATCTTGTCCTGTTTTTAAACGTCTTAAAATTTGTGGAGCATGCTGATATAAAACTGCAGACAGCTCTCATGTATAGATGGATAACGTTGCACTTTCTGGACTTTGAGAGCATTGGTATTTTTATCTACAAAATATTTTTATTATACATTTTTTAAATTCTCTTTTCGTAGAGCACCGGCATGAAAAAGTCTACAGAGAAGGGTGAATTATAAAAGACTTTTTACAAGTTCAATGAATCTTTATTCAAAGTAAAGATCCAGTCAGGCTTAAGCTGACCATACAAGCAGAGAATATTGGGACTAGTAGACCATTTCTAATCTCCTAATTATCAAGCCCTATATGGAAATAAGCCAGCTCACTTGCTTGGTTAAAATCCATTTGGATATGAAAAGAACAGGGTCATATAAATGGGCAAACTTGATTGTGTAGGGAGCAATATAATATATATGGGATGCACCGAAGTTTCGGCCGCCGAAACATATTGGCCGAAAATGGTACTTTGGCCAAAATTGCGGCCCATCTCTAGTTTCTCTCCTGCCCTCTGGGCACTGCTCTGTGCCCCCTCTGACACAGAGCAGCGTCCAGTGGGGAGGAGAGAAATGTTCAGGAGGCCGAGCGGGGCAGGAGAGCTCTGTCAGTGGGGGTGTCACTGGAGGCCGAGTTCACCTCCCCCGCACCGCCGGCTCAGTCTACTTTGATAGCAGTAGGAGTTAAGATGGAGAGTGGGTGCAAGCACTTAATGATCAGATTATAGTTGTTTATAAATAATTGAAGACATAGGGGTCTATTCACGAAGCAGCCAAAGGATCTAGCCGTAGCTTCAGCTGATCCTTCCGCTTGCTTCGGCCCCAGGACCCCTTCGGTTCAGTAGAACCGAAGGGCTGCTGTACGGGCTATTCACTATAGTCCGTACAGCTCCCGAAGTCGGCCGGGCGGCTCAGTCAAGCTGAAGGCATATGCTTCGGCTTGACTGAGCCGAGGTGAAAGCCGAATGCTGGCCGAGCGGCCCGCCATTGGCCGGCCGACAGCCTGCTTCTGACAGCTGGGCGGAGCCAGCCACTTGCAGAGAGATCAGTGTCCCTGGTTACCAGCTAACCAGGGACACTGATCTCCAGACAGCCTAACTCTCACGGGCGCTTCGGGAGTCTCCCACTCCCGGCCGCCCAGGAGAGAAACACTGCTTTTTCTTTTTTATTCTGACACGGAGCCGTTGGCTGGCATCAGTATAAAAAAAAATGTTTTTATCATAGGAATGCCTTGCTAGATTCCTATTGGCTATTTCAATTTGTAATAGCCAATAACAAACTAGCTATAGCACCCGCCCACTGCTGCGGTTCTCCATCAGGTCCCCACTAGTGATTGACAGCAGCAGAGGGCGGGTGCTAGTTTGCTATTGGCTATTGCAGATTGAAATAGCCAATAGGAATCTAGCAATGCATTCCTATGGCGAAAATGTTTTTTTTCATTTTTTTGATGGCAGCAGAACCGCCGTCCAATAGAAAACAGTTAGGCGGAGCTAGCTGTCACTGCTAGCTCCGCACAATTGTTTTCTATTTATTTTTTCTACTTTTTTAACTATTTTTCTGTTCTGCTCGGTCCCACAGAGGGAGCGAGCAGAACAGCCAAGCCCAATGCCGCCCAGCGGCATTCGGCTATTCACTCACTGCTGTTCGGCATCTATAAGAATAGACCGAACAGCAGCGAGTAGCCTGCCGGAGGTTCGGCTTAGCTGATCCAGATGTTGGATCGGCTGAGTCGAACTCCTTCTGCACTTCGGGTCGGCCGAACATGCTCAGCAACCCGAAGCCACGCGAAGCCACCCGATGTACGGCTGATTTCAGTCGATGAAGTGAATAGACGAACAGCGTTCGGCTCACTTCGCTTCCGGTCGGTCATTCACTCAGCTGCCTTAGGCAGCTTAGTGAATAGACCCCATAGTATGTTTACTGTGTCCCCAATTATGAACGAATAGGAAGTGCTCTACATCACTTCCTGTTCATTCATGATTGTGGACATAGTAAACATACTATCTCCACAGTTTATAAATGGACAGGAGCACTCAGTATAGAGACTTCCTGTTCATTCACAACAAGGGCTGCAGAAATTGAGAGAGACTGAGGTCTCTGTTTAGACCCCTGATATTTTCCCAGATCCCAAGACATTAAAGTAAAAACTTTTTTTAAAAGGTTAGAAAAAAAATAATAATTTCGGTTTTCGGCCTGACTTCTTTATTTTCGTTTTCGGTGTATAAATATATATCAATTGCCAAACCCAAGAAAACTGGGCTGCCGTTGCAAAGTCAGAATAAGATTCTTTAGTGGCATAATCTTTGACTATAGATAACTTTAGCATAAATAAAACAAAAAAAACATATATCTTCTGCCAAAATCTTTAATATGATCGCAGAAACACTGAGGTGGTATAAAGCTGATCATACACCAGTAGAATTTCTTTATCAAATAATTGGTTCTCAGCACATTCATTCAGTTTTTAATCATTCTAAATCCTATTTTCTAATAAGCGAATGAAATTCTAACAGTGAATGTGGTTTTTGTTCACAAAACTCTGTGCATTGCTAAATAAAATATAAAAACCAAGTGAAATTTTGAACGACGTTCTACAAGTCTCTTTTTGCTATGAACGTTCGTTCCAAAAACTACCAGTGCATGGCCAGTTTAAAATCCTCCATCTTTTATAGGGCTGTATATAACACAGCAAAAACGCTATCTGCAGGACACCACAGTGTTTAGTCCACACTGAGACTGCATTTTACGAGTCATTTATAAATTGTATCCTGTGATGTGAAGCCCACAGTGTGCTTTGGAATGTTCTCTTCATAACACAATGGATAGGTTGGCAGATTCCCAACAACAGTGTCATAGATTTATCCACTTCCATAGTCTATTTATCCAATTCCACAATCGCGATGTTTGTAAAGTCATGGGTTGCTATGAACAGTTAATCCCATACACATTTGTAAGAGGAGACCTGCATTGGTCTAAATTGCATGGGTAACCCACAACGAAGACTGAGTGAGTCCAGCAAAAACATGCACCAACCCACCTGAACCCTTTGAATGCTGTCTGCTTTGGATGTGGGCCTTTTTTCTGAGAGAAAAAAAAAGCCTTGGCCAATCACTGGTTTTAGAAACAGGAGAATCCATGCAGATTGGCTCATGCATGCTTCATCAAAACTTTAGAGACCACAAGGTTAAAACAGCACAAGTGTTCCCTATAGGATAACAAAGGAGTGGCATTTAAAAAAAAATCGTTTTTGTGAACCGTTTATTTTCAAGAATAGATTACGTCATTGTCATTGACAATAAAATGCTATTATGTATTTTCAAGCTTAACTACTGTACGGTTTGTAGTTTTTCCATTGCTTGCCTCATTAGGAAGATAAACAGCAGTTGATACAATTGCCAGCAGTTTTTCAACATTTGCCATCAACTAAATGAATGTCCATCTGGTTTTCAGGGGCAGCCACAGCATTCTTTTAAAAAAGATACATGTGGCTCTCCAAAATGTAATTTGATTTGTGAAGGATGCAGTTTTAATTTGCATGCCTCTCTTCCTGCTACTATGGATGTTACCAGCAGACACAGATCAGTGTTCAAACATATTTGATCTTGCAGATGCAAACATATGAACTAGGCTTTATTCAATTATGCTGCATGTTTCTTGTAAGTTCTGGGTTAGAAGACCATTACATACTATGGTGAACTATATTTGCACACAAATTCAATCATGTTGTTCCTAAATTATATTTATATATTATTATTATTATTATTATTACTGTTGCTGATTTTATGATTATTATGTTTCTTCAATAATGCTTCAGTTTATGCCTTCAAATGTTTTAATTTTTGTAGGAATCCCAATGTTTTTATATTATTTGATTATATAGTGAGCTTGTCAGAAAAATCTAAACACAGGTGTTTGAAGGGAGTGTTGAAGAAGGAAGCGAGTTTGTTTGATATTTTTTATTAAATTGACTGAAATAAACATTCCAAAAACATTCTTTTAGGGGAGCGGTCTTGACACTCCCATTCTGTAAGTCAGCCAAGACCTTGTTGTGGTTTCACTTCTCTTGAAATGGAAGTATCATACCAAACAATGAATGGGAAAATTGTGTTTAACTAATTCAAATAGCATTGGTTATTGTTAAAATGGGATTTAGCAGAAAAAAACAAGATCCTTTGTATGATAGAATTTTTAACAGATGTCTATAAATTAGTTGGGAAAATAGACAAATGATTTAGCAAAATCTCATCTTACTTACTCTGGGTCTCATCGTTCCGTTCCACTGCAAATGCAAAAAATAGCGTAAGCCGCATTTTTTGCGTTTGCAGTGGAACGGAACGCAGGCAATGTTTTGCCACGTGTCCGATCGCACTGCGGGTGGGGGGCGGGCATGGCTGCAGTGCCATTGACTTCAATGCTCCGCCACGCCCCCTCCCGCCCCAGAACGCAGTGGGAAGTTTTGTGAGCGATTGCGACTGCAATTGGTGTGAACAAGCCCTTAACCCCTAAGGGCTAGTTCACACCAGCCACACTGCTTTCTGGCCCAATTCTGGCCGGAATGCACTAGATCGCATTGCGGACGGTTCACTTTGCTGCGGGGCAGGAGGGGCGTGGCGGTACATTGAAGTGAATGGCACTGCAGCCACACCCTCTGGCCGCAATGCGATCGGTGGCACGGGAACGATCACAGCATTTTCTCTTAACGGACTGGACTGCATGCATTGATATGCCTTGCGTTCCTATGTGCCTGATCGCATTGCGTTCGGAGGGTGCGGCTGCGGTGCAATTCAGTGCGTTCTGGCCAGAATCGGGCCGGAACGCACTGCGGCTGGTGTGAACTAGCCCTAAACATAAATCTTAAATGTAACTTTTAACCTGCTAAGTGACCCTTTGATGCCAGGGCCAGGTTTATACTTTTTCCCTCTTAGGTCAGCTACATTAAGCCACCCCCACCGACCAACATGCTCGCATCATACAGATCTAAAACTATTTACAAGATTATTATCAGAAACGTGTCTGCAGACAGTCAGTGCTGTACTGACAAAAGCAGACACCTGCCCCAGACATACAATCAGCCAGAAATATGTTCACGAAGAAGACACAATAAATGTATGAATTTTTCATTAATTAAAAACAAATGTTATTTTGTTTTTGATTTTGGCTATATATGGTTAGGTGGACCACCATGCTTTAGCTAGTGCCTGCTTAGCCACCATGAAAATAAAAGCGAAGAGTTTCATTTGAGGTTTTGTGCTAGCTTCCATTTGTAAATTAAGGAGGGCCTTGTATGGGTTTCTGCGTGTTTCACAGCCTAAGAAAGTGTATATTATTGATTGACATTAATCCAGAAGCATGCAATCTGCGAACAGTCCCACCAAATATGTTTAAGAGCTCCTGTCTCATTGCAGCCTCTAAAACAATGATCTGAACTATCAAAGCGATACTCTGATGGACCATATACCAATGCAGTAGTAACTGGTTATTAACTTCCACCAGAAGCATATACATTAATTAGCTTTCACCAGCAGCATATACATTACTTATCTATGAAATATTTTTATTGTTATGTTAGACAGTCACGATGAGTGTGGCGATTTACAACTGCATTATATAGAATAACCCTAAGTAGTCATGTGACCCACCTTCTCTTATCACTCCCCTGAGAGCAGCAGAAGATGTGCTTGTTCTGCCTCTACCTCCTCTTACTATTATAAGAGGAAATAAATGCTGCTTCTTAAAGAGCTTATAATTATGTATATATTAAACTCTCTGATTTCCTTGTACTCCACGGAGAGAAATGTGGTTGTCCTTTACAGAGTGTGAGATATAGCCCAGGGCGAAAATTATCCTTGTGGTGGCCAAGAGAATAAGAAAAAGCTTTACATTTGAATAAACAGAGGCCACTTAAGAGTAATGCTCAGCTCTGTCACTATACAAAGAATGGATGTTGTGTCTGTTGGAGGTTTGCTGTAAAGACACACTCGGATCAGAAAGGATTATTGCTTTGATGAGTGGAGAGCCATGCTCAATACTAGATTCCAGCTGGTCTTACATAGAATAAATGATTCATGATTTGATGACACTGGAAACTAATCAATAGGATTCAACAGTCAAATAAATAAGAAAATAATCCATACTCTTTTCTCATTCCTTGGGGCACCACACAGTAAGCATGTAAAATGTCCAGCTTAAAAGGCAAGAAGAAATTTTGCTAACAGAGCATTTAATGCAGATAAATGTAATTTCTAAATAACTGTATTAACAGCAGACATATTGATTGTTAAAGCAATATGAGAACAGCTGCCACTAATTCCTGTATTTCCGAATTGGTCTAGCTATCTCACTATTGACCAGCGATACCAAATTGCATAGCAGAACCAAAGACAACGTCACTTTTTGAGAACTCACCTAACTATAACCTATACTATAACTATACCTTCTGTATACCAACCGATGGTCAGTAGGTGTCATGTAGTTGTTTGTCCTTGATGCATTTCGATTTAGAATTAAAGCCGAACTCCAAGGAAACTGCTAACAGATGGAATATATATAATGGAGCTGTTTTACCTGCCAATGGATTTGTTTTCTGTTCATCCAGGCCTAATCTTTACACAGCCATACCAAATAGCATAGTCCTCTCTTGCAGGGCAAAATACCGGATTTTTCTCTGCTTTGGTTTAAGAGGAACTGCACTCCCCCATTGTTTAGTTTTTTTAACACCTCTTACATGTGATGCTGAGTTCTCTGGAAAAAAACATACTCACCTGCCCGAGATATCCAGCGTTGTCCTGCTAGCAGCTACTGCTCTGCTGACACAGGTCTGGTGCCATTGGTCATTACAGGTTTAGGCAGCCAGCCTCTGTTGACCCATTTCTGGATCCACCCTATGGGCGCTCTACTTCCCCATTACTGCAGCCTTCTGGGATATGTGATGTAGATCTCTCAGGGAGCTACAGGCACCGGGGCATGTCATTCTCACCTAGATGGAAATGGTATTTTTCCAGACTGTAGTGGGGATGGGGGGTGATTTGGGGGTTGAGGGAGCCAGGAAGAGTTAGCCACGGTCAGCTTTCAGTAACACAATTCTTATCCTTCCCTCAGTGACTGAACAGTGGAAGGAGTAGCAGCAGACTAGTGTCACCTCATCTCTCTCTCACCATGCTCTCTCCACCTATATGAATGTCTCTTGCTAGCACATACTTACTGCAGCACAACTGACTGACTGCTTGTACTTTTACTTATTCCAGTCTGAGTTCTGCTGTACAGAGACTGCAAGAAGCTGATACCATGTGAAATTAAAATGCTTACAGTGCTTGCATTAAAAAATAAATGTAATGATATAATAATAATAATAATAATACTACAAAGTTGCATTCATTTGTGTATTTTATAACTGTCTAAAGTTCAACTTTCCGTTGTTTAGCCAAGGTCGCTACTTAAAAGTAAGCACATCAAGGTGCCTTATCACACTTCTACATCTTCTCAAAAATTTGGGTGCATATTATTGAGAATTGATTAGGGATGCGCCAATACCATTTTCTCCAGACCGAGTATGAGTACCGATACTTTTCCTCTAGTACCTGCCAATACCAATTATTGATACCTTTTTTTAGCGTCATGTAACAGTTTTTCTAAAACAATCCAGACTAATGATTTCAGGACAGTGTTGGAGCACCAGGGGCCGGTCACTGTAGCGGCCCTGGTAGTTCTGCCACTGACTCCAAGCTGTAGAGGGACTACAAATCTTAGCAGTACATTTTAGAGCAATGCTGAATACCACCAGCTATAGAGAAGTACAAATCAGAGGGTCTCAGGAGGGGTGAGGAGAGTCCCAAGAGAGGTGCGGAGGGTCTCAAGAGGGGTGTAAATGGTCTCAGAAGGGGTGCAGAGGGTTTCAGGAGGGGTGCAAAGGGTCTCAGGAGGGGTACAGAGGGTCCCAAGATGGGTAGATGTGGAGGGTCTCAGGAGGGGTTGGAAGGGTCTCAAAAAAGGGTGCGGAGGGAATCAGAAGTGGTACAGAGGGTCACAGGAGGGGTAGATGTGGAGGGTCTCAGGAGGGGTGTGAAGGGTCTCAGGAGGGATGTGGAGGGTCTCAGGAGGGGGAGATATGCGGGCAGCGGATGCGCTGTAAGCAGGTGCCATATGGTTATCCAGAAGACTGCCACGAGGTCCCCAGCATGTGCAAGACTTTAGGCAGCTGAATCAATGTCAAAAATTAAAGCGCTCGAATCGTGAAACTGCCAAGTATCAGCATCGGTGCATCCCTAGAATTGATATAGAGCTAAAGCTAGACATGTTCACCCAATGTTCCTGGGTGCACAGGAGAGGCTTTGAGACAATATAACAGAATTTGCAGGACATTCATTGTAACTTTTGAAGTGATTGGCCCACTTTATGCCCCGCAGAGGTAGCTAAGATCACATAATTTCTTTACAATGGGTACTGCAATGATTATTAAATTGACTACCTCTGCTGGCAAACTACGAGTTCTGCATTGTGCAGTATGCTTATCATATCTATGTTCCTCTCTGGAAAGTTTATATTACATTCAGTCTAGCCCTCTCTGTTTAGCATTTCTATGCAACACTCTAAAACTGCCAGGAAATGACATTCATCCCCACATAGTTCCTTTTATCCTCACTTATACATCATACACAGTTGCTCCTTGGTTGTATATACAGCATACATCTCTTGTTGGATGTATGTTGTAGAGTTGTAAATGCAATGTGTTGAATAAAGATAGAGTTGTCTTGAATGCATGGAAAAGACGCAACATAGGAAGATCCTTTTCTAAAAGCTTTATCAGTTGTAACATCTCTTTGCTTGACGTATCCAACTCAATATATTTTTTAGTATGGTGTGCTGTAGTTAGATTATACTGTTTGGCACATTGTGGCAGGTGGATTGTCTTTGAAATTCCATATAAATGCTGTGATAAATTGTTATATATTATCATCATTAGTGCTGTAACTCATTCCAGATGTTAATTAATCGCTTCTCTAGACCTGTCAGCCACATACAGATAGCAGAAGCTGAGGAGATGAGAAGTGATCAGTCTTTGTCAGAAGTCAAGTCTTCCCAGCTGTGTCTGTGCTGTGTAGCATGTAGGAAGAAGTACCCTAAAAGACAGGCTATGCCAAGATCTGGAAAAAAAAGCCTTAGTTAATTATGGAGCCCCCCTCTCCATGCACACACCTCCCTCTTGCACATTATGTTCCAATCTCCCCCTTCCAAAAGGCCCTTGAGGGTGTGCAAATATGAAGCTGGCAGAACAAAGAATTTAGGGAATCTGTGGCACTGCTGGGGCATCCAGCCGTTCAGTGTATTAGGTGGAAAGCGCTGAAGTTTTCAGAATGCATCTTTTGTTATGTGAGACTCCCACTCTAGGAGTGTTTCCAGTAAGATGTGCCAGCAGCATGTGTGAACGTGTGGAAGGCTATGAGATCTGTACTGTCGCTGTACTGTCTGGGTTACAGTAACTGAAATGCAACAATATTATTAAAAGAGAGGGTTAGCAGCAATGATGGTGTGCAAAAAGCAGAAAGGGTAACCAAAAATACCCCAGTTTTTACAAGCAGTTTCAAAATCAAGAATTTGTATCACTCGGGCCCTTTTTTATTTTCCTTACCTGGAGAGTAATAATGAGATCCTCCTGTCATTAGAATCCCTAGTTATCAAACGTGAAAATTTTCCACTGTCATTTATGGAGGCACCAATCGCTAACAGGAAGAGATACCATTACCATTAATGTGCAACTGTCACATTATTATTATTATTACATAGTATTTATATAGCGCCAACAGTTTGCGCAGCGCTTTACAATGTAAGGAAGACATTACAATTACAATACAATTCAAAACAGTTGGAAGAGTATCGTTGTGTGTCCAGGTGCGTCAGTGTCATGATGCCGGATGAGCACATCTACTCTCTATGGCCATTCTAACTAATAGCACCCAATATAATTTCTGGTAAATATAATCAGGTCAGATGAACTCTGATTGATCTCATGGGAGTAACATTTCTCCCCCAGGCCCGGTACCATGGCTGTACTTATCCCAGAGGAGACTGCAATACTTCCTATTGAATATTTGATGTAAAGGACTAACATTACTAAACCTCTATTGGTGTATTTGATGTCTGACTAGAGGTTCTGTGCAGCTCAGTGTAAAGTTATCTAATGCTATAGTGAACTAGTGCAGAAAATGTTTACCAGTTCACAAAGCAGTGAACAGTTTTAATTTTTTGGTTACTTAAAGTGACACTAAACTCTGGAAATAAATCTTAAAAATCCTTTTAAGCACCTTAACTATTAATAAAAATATATCGTATCTGTGTATCACTCGGCTGTAGGTCTTCAAATTATCTCTGAATTTGTGCTGACTTTACTAAATTGTAAGGTTATAGTCTATCATGGGAGTGAGCTTGGAGTAGTAGCTACTTTACAACACACACATGGGCAACAAAAGTAGCCATCCTCCAGAAGGAAGGACAGAGTCAGCACCAATGTGACACACAAATAAGATACATTTTTGTTAATAGTTAAGGTATAAGCATTTTTGAGATTTAACTCCTGAGTTTAGTGTACGGGCGATACAGTGGTGCGGGCGATCGCACTGCCAGCGGGAGGCGTGTCTGCAGTGCTCTTGACTTCAATGGAACCGCCACACCCCCTCCCTCCCCAGAATACAGGGAGGCTTGCTCTATGCGATTCAGTGCGTTCTGGCCACTAACTGTGCTGGAACGCACTGGATATAGTGTGAATGGGCCCTGAAACAAACCTGTTATATCAGTATTAAGACCATGTATTAGGAGACCTAAAAGATCATTTGCAAAAACACATGTTAAAACACATGCAATAATACACAATACTGCATGTACATAGGTGTGAAAGGACCCTTATAACACAGTAGATCCCAGTGGTGCTGTTTTTTCCCCCACTGTCTTTTGAGGTAAATAGCCTCAAATGGGGATAGCAAGAGTCCCACATAGCAGTTCAGGTTTTAAACTGGTCACTACCAGGTTTATTGCATTTCTAGCAAAGCATACATGACATTTCCAACATCAGACAATTTGGCAGCATATCCAAAGAAAAAAAATAACAATAAAATAAATCCCTCTCTAGCAGGGAAATGCCCCCAACGTAGCTATTTGTACTTACAAGTCTGCCATCACCCAGTCTCTCTCTTGAAGCCAATGAAGCCTGGTTTCTTCTTTAAGGATTAACAGATAAATATGAACAGGTACTAAAAAGGACAGCCACTCCACACACACCGTTAGCATAAATAAGCCAGTTTTCAGAAAACTCAGTAGTGGAAATACACACTTTAACACACTTTTTATCATGATAGACTTCATTTATGCAGTAGAAGGCTGATTATATTTGATCTCTTATAACAGTTATTCCAGCATATTTGTGCTTGATCATACCTTTATTGACGTCCCCTTTTCACACTTATGTGGCTTTGGATTTTATGCATTAAGCCAGATATGCTCAGTTGAAGAGCCAGTCTGGTGCACTAGACAAGAGCTTACAGAATTTGCTCAGATTTTTCCTTAAATGGTAATTAGAATGTGCTAGGAATTCATTTTTGTAGCATCAGTATTCCCTATCTCTGTTTTGTACCGGTGTATGATGTAGGAACTTACATATTAATCATTTTCTACTTTTGTGCCTGTGTGTGGTACAGTAATATATAACTTGGCAATACCCAGTGCATTTGAAACAAAGTTCAAACTGAACTTAACTGAGAACTTCAGCAATGGAAACTACATCATTGCGCTCTTCACATATGTGAATATATATGAGTATGTTTAGCTTTGTTTTACAAATAAACATTTAATACTTTTCAAAGGATTCCCAGAACACTATGGATTACCTGAAGAGACAGTGCATCTCCTCAGCATACTAGATGCTGCCTGTTTAGAGGCTGACTGACACTTCAGACATAGCTATTTGATATTTGAGAAATGAACATCCACAATTCCGTTTTAATTACATCCAGGCAAGTAGACCCCAAGATTGGACTCAAACAGCCTGATTCTGCCCTGATTTGCCCCATGTGATGCTGGGAAACGTATTGGCCATGTAGGTACATCTAAAGTGCAATGACAAGTGATTCCAATATTAGGAACACTTGTTTCTGCTAGCAGAGGTTCTCCATTAGTTTGAAGAATCACTTAGCCAGTCATTTCTCCTTTTTTACAGAGTGAAGGAGATAATGATGATATATGCAATATTTCTTCTTTTTGGGCAAGTCATAGGCGCATCAGCAGCAGGCCCCCGTGATCTAGGACAAGTTTATGTGTTGTTTTTTTTTTTTTTGCCTTTGTTCTCTACAGATGGTCCAGCCTTATGCTACCCAATCTTATTATGCTCAAATCTGAAACAAATTGACTGTGTTTGGTCAACATAAGGCATAGACATACTGTACAATGGTGGCACACATACTCCTGCTGCGAAATTATTATCATGATTATTTTATTATTGTTTTATCACCTGAACTTGTCTATATACTGGGGAGTCCTACTACAAAGCTTAGTATAGAGAAACAATAGTAGGTGGCCAGGAAAATCCGCCTAAGTCAATCATTTTTTTTTACCAAGAAGAATTGGCTTGGGATTTTATCTCTTATCTAAAAGTGTCTCTTTGCCGGACCCTATTGGGCTGTGCAACATTTATCTAATATCTTATCTTTAGTTTAGTCATAGAGGGTGATTTATTAAAGTGACATATGAAGTGACGTGAATGAAGAGAAGCTGTATTTTTTACAGTTCTGCTAATGATTGGATGTTTGACAAGGACACGTGATCACTGCACTTGACTACATCTTACTTTAGCAAATACACAATATATGGAAGTGTTATCTATCTCACAGGCGATTGTACAAGGCCTGTGTTCTTTTTTCCTGTTATGTCACTTGATATAACATCTACGGAACACTTGCTTCCCCCTCCTGTTTGTTCTTGTTTTGTCCCCTCTTGGGTACAGTAGTGTCTATGATAAATACTTTGTGTCCTCCTTTTTTGGTAATGCTTCCTACCAAGTTATTTTGAGAGAATTCCAGTTTATTTTTACCTTCCTTCTATCTCTGTACATCTCCCTGCCCCCATCTGTCTCTGGAATAGTCTGTTAACCAGGAGACAGTCTGGCTACACAGACAGGTACTCTCAGGGCAATGTGGTAAAGCATGAACTCTGATTAGTGCTGCATTACACTATACTGAGGAGACATCAATGCAGCCAATGTAACATAGAAAGGATTCAGTTCATCATGGAGAGCAGGTTATGTTTATTTACAATTACTGTTTTAAGTTTTGTATTAAGGAATTACATTCCATACCTTCTATGACATTGTTACTTTCAGATTTACGTTATGTAAAACTTAATAGCATCAGCAGTAATGTGTTACACAATAACATTTTTACTGACTTTATAATGTTGCTGCCATTGACTCTACTTAAATGATAAAATTTTCATTATGGGCCATTAATAATTATAAGTGAAAATATATGAAACAGTGATGTATTGTAACTGGGATTATTTCACTAGCCTTCAGTAACTCATGAGGCTGAATATTTGTACACATGTATCCCATCACTTGATTTTCTTTATGTATTGGATAAGTGGGAAAGGGTTAGGTCAGCCCTTCCCAGCCTTCTTTCCTTGGTGGAACCTTTGATTTTGATTAAAGCATAAGGACACAACTTCAGTAAAATTAGTATCATCAAGAAAAGAAGTGACAGGAAATGTCAACAGCTTCACTTTAATAAAATATTAAAGAGATTGTAATCTTTCCCATGCTACTGCAATAAAAGTGTTTTATTGCAGCCTGTGTTCCCCTTGAGGAGATTCCCCATTACCTTCTGACAAGAAGTGATAGAAATCTCCCTTATGGGGAAACATGCAGCAATAAAAAAAACAGACAGAGGTTCCAACTCTCCACCACTCTATCCAGAACTGAACAGAGTGCTATTGTTTCTTTTATAATGGCGTATCCAGTAACATTTCTGAAAGTGACAAGGTTACTGTGATTAAGAACCAATGCAATACATACCTGTTAAAAAAAAAAAGAACCAATGCAATAGATTGTTGACTTGGAGCAGGTATATTAGATTATCAGAGTGTGCGGCCATGTTTTGATCTCTGCAGGCTCTATTAACCGGGGGCTCGCTAGTGCATGTTGGGTTCTGATAAGCATTGACAATTCAAGGGACCCATCGTGGAAAACGTGTACCGTATTTTTGCTTGAGAGAGAGGTAACAAGCACATAAGCACACATTGCCAAACCGTGCTCCTAGGGGTATCGGAGATGCTGGAGAGCCTGCTGCTGAGGTTAGAGGAAACCTATGCTGGTTTTTGTTTATGGATCCCTTTTCTTTTACCGCTAATACACTGAGGAAAGACATGCAAGCTGGCATTTTTATAACAGTGGATCACTCTGTTCCCAGCCTTCTAGCTATAGGGATATCTATGCATGCACATGTTCAATTCTATATATATTAATTACTGTGTATTACCAATAACCTCTAAATACATGTGCATTTCATATGCAGTATGTGTCTTTCAAACCTGCACATGATATTCAGAACATGAAATATGTTTATATTTATACTGCACTCTATCTCTTCCACAAACTGGATCAGCATTCTAAGTGTGTGTGTGCATGACCCTGCATCTTTCTCAGGACCTGCTAGAAAATGAGATGCAGATGTCCACAGGGTATTTTTAATCAGGGAATCTTTTAAAATATTCTTAGCCTATTACTAAATTCAGAGTTGATTACCTTCAGTACGCTTTTTATATCGATATGGTTTCCTTCTGAGTAAATTGAAGCTTTACAACATTTCATTATTTTTGCATTTCATAGATGTTTTAGGTTGTTTATTAACTTGCTGAAGGGGTCATTTTGGTTTTTATTTTCTATTCATTCTTTCTGTTGCCTCATTGTCCAAAAATTCATCTGTGACAGTTATGCTTGTGACTTTCCCTGTTCAAATTATGTTCCTTGTGGCTTTGTGGTGACACTGATAACATGAAGTTATTAGCTGCTATTGTCTCTTGTCCAATATACTTTGAAGAAACCATTTATATTAGTGAGAAACCCTAGGTTAGCACATTGTATTTCTCTGAAACTTTCTGTTAAAGCCAAAGTGCAACCAAAATGTTCTTTTTAGTTTTGGGTAGAGTGTGAAAGGATTAGAGCACCTTTGGGGTTGTTATTTCTGTCTGTGTCTCTGTTAAGTAGATTACCCTAATTCTTTTCCTGGGGACACCCAATATACCCTGATAAAAAGGGTCTCTCTAGGAAAGGAAGTGAGAAGAAACCTGTAATGGTATCCCCTGGAGCTGCTCATACGCCCCTCTACAGGTCGGTGGCTCCAACCATGGGTGACGGTCTCTCTCAGGGCCTTGTCTACTGAACAATACGTCTGCACACCATATAATTTAGTTTGTAGTTCTTCAGAGAACATTACAGTATTGTCCAAAGCATACAGAGAAGGCACGCCTCCTGGTTCCTCTGATGCATTTTGCAAATACTATCAAGGATTAGTCACAGGGTGATCAGAAGAGAAAGTGACTGAAGTTTAAAATGGAACTGGACCCACCAATTTAATGTCTCCTCAAACAGTTACTTTCAAGGCATGTCAACTAACAAGGTTGCCAGTGTGCAATATTTTAGTTCTCAACCAAACTTTCAAGCCCCCAAATGGCTGGTGTCATAGCTGATCACATGTACAACGCCATGGTAACTGCAATCCAAATTGCAGGTTAAGATGGCACCTTCCTTGGCTGTGAAAGATAAGAGGTTGTATGTAGTTCTGGTTTAAAAGAAAAGGGGGAGAGAATAGGAAGAAGGTATAAGGTAGAGGAAATTGATAGAGGAAAAGGTATTCACAACAAGTAATGGATATTCTAAGAAAGGGGACCATCTTGTATTGCTCCACCTTCCTTCCTCTTGTTGATCTGCATGGTGGACCATTCTGATAGCATGCATGTATATATGGTGGATCAGACCATGTTGTTAGCATGCCTGGATACCTGCCTGAGTACTGCATGCCCATGGGTATGAATTTGCTCAATTTATGAAGTCACAGGGTGACAGACTTGTGAATATGAACCCTGGATAATATCCTAAATTATAGATACAGTGATATGTTTTTTTTACCACTTCAAGCGGGTGGCCGTATTTAGCGGTTATACCAAGAACACAGCTGCTGCTACCGCTGTAAACAGCTGGCAATGACTGTTCAGATACAAACGATCCAGCGTCTATACAGCTGCCAGATCGCCTGTACGGTGTGGCGGAGTGTGCCCTCCCCCCCGCTGCCAACTACCCCAGGCTCCTCTGACCCCTGTGCAGGTCCAGGACCGGCATGGCGGGTTTCTCCGCATCGACAGGTGGGAGATCAGCAAGCTTTTAGCCGCTAATCTCACTTCCAATCACTGGACCCGGAAGCTATGTGTATTACAGATCTCTGCTTCATCAGCTTCTTTGGGGTCCCTAGGTGACATTAGGGGTCTAAAAGACCCCTGATGTCTCCATAAAGAGGACCTGTCACATCCTATTTGCTATAACATAGGGGGCTTGTTATCCCCCTATGTGATAATACAGTTAAGTGTAAAAAAAAAAAATGTTTAAACATTAAAGTAACATATAAAGAAAATTTAAAAAAGCACAAAAAAAATGTTTTTCCCCGCCCCCACGTACACGCACATAGAAACGCAAACACGCGTTGTGTGTGTCTATGTGCAAAAATTAAAATTGCGCCCACATGTTACATATCGCCGCAAAAGTCAGAGTGAGAGCAATAATTCATCAATCACTGTTAACACTAAACTGATACGCAGTAAAAGCTTTTAAAGTATCACCTATGGGAAATGTGGGCTATTGTAGTTTTTTGCGGGTTTCATGGACGTATGCAATTTGAAGGCTTGACATGTTTGGTGTCTATTTACCCGGCGTGACCCCATCTTTTATACTTTACCAAAAAATTAGGTATTATATTCTGTTTCTGTGCAGTAAATTTTAATTTATTGTATTTTATCCTAAAAATGCTGGTTTGATAAACATTTCCGCAAATGCCCTGCAACATAACAAAACTGCAACTAGCTTTTTTTTTTATTCCACAGGACCTTCACTTTCAGAAAATATATAATTGTTTGGGGGTTTGAAGCTGTTTACTAGCCAAAAGTTCTGATTTTATCGTGTGTGCCCAAATATCAAGAAATTGCTCCGGACAGCAAGTGGTTCATTTTCTAGTTTGATTTTTATTGTGGAGAGGTGTCATTATTACACCCTGAGAAGTCCTTCAACTTTGCACAGAGCAATAGGAGGTCTCTTCCAGTGTTGCAAGGTAGAGCTTGCAACTGTTGGTGTTAGCAAGCCTCAGGGTCTCCATAATAATGTCTCCTGTTCCTAAACACGATTGTTTCCTACGTTGCCTCCCTCTCCCACAACAGAATTTTATTTGTAGCAGTTGCTTTATTGCTGTTTGTAACCACAAAGCTGGCTATATCATGACTAGGGTATTACAGAGGCCTTATACATAAATAAGGCTGCCACAACCACTCAAACTCCCACAAACCCCTTTGAAATAATAACACTTTAACCAAGGAACCGTATCTGAATACCTGTATATACGGTAGACCTCCAGCCACAGGAACACCCACTCGGAGAGAATTCACCATCAATACCAGATACTACCACTCACCACTATTATACTGAACTTTAAAACTAGTAAAACCGAAGGGGAGTAGGGCTGTACCTAAGACAGGCCTTACACACTTGACATTTTTTTACCAATGTCCGCCTTCAAGGACCTTAAAATTCCACCTGCTGCTACGATAACACCCCACAATACCCATAGAACTGCCAGCAAACCTACTAGATACCAATCCAAAACAATAGGAAGGGAGTGTGGGTCGGGAAGTTCACCTGACCATCGCCTCTCTCCAACTGCTCGATCCTAGATCCCACCCACTGCTCCACCTCTGAAACACCTCCTGTTCCCTCCACCTGCCCACTCCTGTAAGTCCATCCCAACTTCTTTTCTTACTTCTTTAACCCTTCATGTCTCTCATCCCTTAAACCCTGTCATGTATTCCCTCCACCAATTGATTTGCCTATTCTGCTCTGGGCCTGACTGTATAGAAATCTATAGTAAGTAGTGTTGATTTTTAAAGAGTAACTAAGGCTTCCTCTTTCCTTTCCATAGTTTATAGTTATTTATGTACATGGATCAGCCATAGCTGCTTATTACATAGACATGCTGTTGTTCATGTTTGGTAACACTGCATATGTATTCTCTTGAGATACATTATCTAAGTGGCTTATCCTATAATGGTTATATATGTGCAGTAATTCAGGAAGGTTGAGAATTTGACATCCAGATTGGCACTAGAGAGAAGATTTACAATTTTAAAGTGGACCTGAACTCAAATAGTGAAGATTTGTTATTGGTATAGGGAACATTTTGAAACGTTAATGGAGCTTAAAGTCTATTTCCACTTTCGCAGGGAAAACTGTGGAAATCCTCACAATATGTTTGGTATGTGTTCCTATTTACACAGCATATTTAAAAAGAGTTTTAAATATAATATTTCTTACAGGAAGCGTATTCACTAAGGGGCCCATTTAAAAGCATTGGTATGGCTGCACAGCAATGTGCTTTACAAATGTGCTCTGCTGGATTCAGCATTTTGAAGCCGGTGGAGTACAAAATGAATGAACTCGTTAGTTTGAAAGGAAAAAGAGGAGAGCCCGGTCATATGACAAGTCAAAGTTACCTGACCAGCTCTCTCCAAACTCAGTGGAGCGTAGATGGACGAATCTGCTGCTAGGCTATTGTATTCTGATAGCAGTGGGTGTGCCACTGCCAAAACACCTGAACAGTGATGGCAGTCGATTGGCTGTCCAACCGGCTCTATCAATTTTCTGATCGAGGGATGCCAGATGGAAGGCTTCCAACAGGGCCATCCACTATGTGAATTTGGGCTGGTTCATCAAAGTGTATGGCCAGCTTTAGTCCTGCCATCCGCAAGTTGGAGCCTCCCCACTCTGGTTTGTAGGTTTTATTATAACTGTCAGAAAATGTGCTTAAAAACCATACACTATATTTTTATTTTCCTTTTAAAGGATTCAAGTACATAGGTGCATTCCTGGGAACCGGTATCGCTTTGCATTCAGTTTTATTTAGCACAGGATTAACAAAGCAGAGTTGGTTTCCACATTAAAGGTTTGATGAAAGATGTGTAGAGCTGTGACATATGGAGCTCAGTGCTAGCCCCAGAGGATGATCAGTAGGATTTTTTCCCTTTAGATCTGCACATACATGCCAAAGACGCTGGCTAGGGTTGCCACCTTTTCTTCATGCCAAACCCGAACACTATAGCGTTTCGCGGCAATTTATTTGTAAAGTATACACTATGCATGTATTTTGTAAATAAATGACATTGGAGTTAATCAAAACTTGCCAGTGTGCCGCAGGTCCCCAGATATGCATTCTGTAGATAAGTGTACAAAGCAGTACCCATATACCTTGCCGCACTTCTTACCAGATATACCAAAAGTAACGGGTGCCGGTAATGACTGCGGATGGCGCTGCTCACAACAGAACAACAATACAGATGTCTCCAGCACACCGGCACCAAGATCCCATGTTACTGCAAATTCATTTTATTGATAGTTGTCATTCAAACGACAAGCGCTTTCTGGGCCGCGCCGGGTCCCCTTCATCAGGCTCAGAAATTACATTCTATTATGTCCATATAAAAGTTGTGGCACTTTTATGTAATGCTATTTCTGAGCCTGATGAAGGGGGCCCGGCCCAGAAAGCGCCTGTCGTTTGAATGACAACTACAAAGTCGGATAGAAGTGAGCTGTCCCAGGGCAGATCGGTTCTCCTGCACATACCATTTGCGATGCCGATCTGCCCTGGAAGAGCTCACAAAGCGTTGTAATGCTTGACCTAATGGGTGGTCACACATTCCACCGCCAAAAAACTGGGCGGGATTATATTAAAATGTGTGAACCACGATGTGGGCACAGACCCGGGCACATGATTGCAAACCCGTACTGCCCGGGTGAAACCCGGACGGGTGGCAACCCTAACGCTGGCCCTGGGTTTCGTATGCCAGTATGATTCACTCTTTGCCCCCGCAGGGAACTGAACTAAAAGATACAGTATATAGCAACTCCTTTGTCAAGAAATTGATCTTCCATTTTGCTTTCTATAGTTCTATTGTGAAATATAAATAAATTACATAAAACATTTTCCGAATAGCAGGATTGTGAAGTATAATGGGTAACTAGAGAAAGGGAAGTGCTGCAAATAGGAAGCAGTGTGTACTTCCTTTTTTATTTCTGTAAACATCTGTTCAGGGATAGAGTCTGGGAATGGTGTATATGTGGTGGAGGAAGTGAGGACTGGCTGTCCCTGGTGGTGCTTTATTGAGCGATTCTCATGCAAAGCTCATTTTCACAGCAATATAATATATTAAGCTGTTTATATTGTAATTTCCAGGAAGTGGGCAGGGGATTATAACCGTTACACATGTAACAGTGACAGTATAACAGACAAGCTATAATGAAGGCCATTCAGAGGCACGGGTTCTTCTTTTTTATTTTGGCATTAGAGTGGAAAGACGTTGAAATGAATTTCCATTTGTTTTACAGTGCTGCCCTACCTCAGTTTTAGGACCGTTGCCACCAGAGTTGATTTATTCATTAGCTACCAACCATGTTCTCTCATTATTCCAGTGCAGTTGAAGAAGTGAAAGCACTTGTCTGCTTGTACCGAGCAATAACTCCTTTACTGCTTTCCTCCAGTGACACTGTTATGTAAATTTTCATGGTAGACCAACAGATGTATACATGTGTCTTCTCTTGTCTTTAAAGGAATCCTGTACTTAGAGAAATCCTGGAGCTGTCATTCTTGACCTCCTATGTTGCCTGGCTGTAAATCCTAATTTAAATATATTCCCCATTAGCTGCAAATTATAGAAATCTACATTCTGTGCACCAAATGAATTACACAATTAAAATACAATTATTACATTGTAAAAGTATCAGTGAAATCATCTCCATGCTTTAAATAGCCTGTGCAGAGAGCAGAGCTGTGGGAGGGACTCAGCAGCTCCACCCACTCCAGGTTTCCTGCAGAAAATTACAGGAGGGGGCGGATACAAGACCAGTCACCCTGCACTAGGAGAGAGAGCAGCAGTGACTGTTTTTTATTACAGAAAGCGCTTGCAAAATTTTTACACTGGAATACTTCACAGATCTGGAAGAAATAAACAAAGCACGCCCGCCAAGATTTCACAAGAAGAATTCACATGCCTCTTGTATTTAGACAATATTTGCCCAACCAGGAGTTCCACAGACCAAGTAGAATCATGTGGATTACAAAGTCATAGTAAAGTCAGAGCACTGTATTTTTGTTGCAGGTCAGCAGTTTAGAAAGTACTAAAGTAATTTGTAGGATGACAGATGGCAGCCAGGCTACTAGTATTTTCAAAAGGAGACGTCAGTAATGGCATCTTTCATATATTCTCTTTACAGGTTGCCAATAAAGTAAACCTGTCATGAGAGAAATATTTAGTCTGCCACTGCTGCCCTACATATTTTTGATGGTGGGCATGCATATGAATATTTTGTATTTACTGTCTGCAGGTGTAGCTGCGCGACATAGGTTTATGAAGACAGATGCTGGCTGTAAACTGGGCACGTTTGACGCGGCCAAGTATAAAAACATTTACTGGTATAAAGTGAGAGAAAAATGGGATGAAATCAAATGACTGTTTACTTTGCAGTGAAGTGGTTTTGATTAATGTCCAATTCACATGAATTGGTCAATAGAAAATAGGTAATGATTTGGATAAAAGATAGTTGGAAGCCAGCAGCCAGTGCTTAATGTACTATGCAAACTGAATGTCATGGATGCTCTCCTCTGTCTCTCTCCTTCTCTCCCCCCTAGCTCGTCGGTCAGTGTTTCTCTCCTCGTCCCCCCCCCTTCCCAATGTCGGTCTGTGTCTCTCCTCCTCCTCCCTAAGCGCCCCCCTCCCGACCGCCGTGGACGGTGTCTGTCATTACCAACTACCGTACTACTACTAACCCCTCTCCCCCTCTCCCTCCTTACCTTTACCTCCAGCAGCTGTTCTCCACTTCTGCTAGGTTAAAGAAAGCTCTGTCAATGGGAAAAAAACAAAAAACCTTCCTGCATGCACGTGTTTAGGAAGGTACCAAGTGCACAGAGGTGGGGGGTATGCGACCTTAAAAACTACACTACAATGCACATTAAATATTAAATGAAAATTACAAAATTTTGCTTGGAGTCCAGGCCTTCCTGGCTGCCTGGGCCCCTCACACAAGTACTGGCCGCACCCGCCCGATGGCGGTCTTGGACGGGGATTAAGATCGCGCCCCCCACTGTTCGCTTGCGGGACCCCATATGGGGTCGCGACCCACACTTTTAGAAGCACTGATGTAGATCACATCCCATTAATTCATAATTGAAGATACAGTAAACATGCTATGCCCTTGATTATTTACAAACACTCAGCGATCACTGATCGCTGAGTGTTTGTACCTCGCTCTCCTTCCTGACAGCTGTCACAGGAGGCTGAGCGAGCGGTGCGGGTAGGAGAGCTCAATATGACAGTTGACTCTTCCCCCGCACCGTCGGCCTCCTGTGACAGCACTGGCTGTCTTGCCGCACACAGCCGCTCTCCTCTGATCTGTCACAGGAGGCTGAGCGGTGCGGGGAGGAGAGACGCCGGCCGCTCACAGTGCTCTCCTCCCACAGTGCTCGGGCGCCTGTGACAGTTTCTCTCCTCCCCGCTGGGACACAGAGCAGCGCCCAGCGGGGAGGAGCGAAACAACAGATGCACCACTATACCGGCAGAAAAATGGCACTTTCGGAATTTTGCCAAAAGTGCAATTTTCAGCCGATGTGTTTCGGGGGCAGATATTTAGGTGCATCACTAAACATCATAATTGCTTTCTGGAAGAAATGCATGTTGGGATATGTAGTCTTAAGAAATCAAGACTGCATCACATCAATCAGCAGGGAAAGAGATGCAAAGCACACTGGGATTCCAGGAAGTTGGTGAAAGTGATGGGCAGACAGAAGGCAGCACTCACTACATAAAAGGTTTTTTTTCATGTAAGCTTTGATTGCATTAACAAAAACAACTCTAGTTTGTATTCCTATTACAATGCTGAAGTTATAACAGAAGGGTATATGTTGGAACTTTAGAACTTCTTTAACAAAAGGGGAAGCAACCAAACTTAGCAGAGGAAGAAAGTTGCTATGAATTCATAGAAAAGAGATTACATCGAGTAAAAATAACTAAGCCTAAGGGGAAAAAAGGTTAAGGGTCTTTCCTTCATATTTAACACTTTCTTATGCCTCCAGCACAACTGTTTATATGGATAGTTTTGCATGAGTAAAGCCGCGAAGAAAGCACTGAAAGTGCATCATCATGTCAGGAAGTCTCGATGTTTGCCTGTTTCCTTCCTGAACAAGCCTAACTCAGGACTTGAAAGAACAAAGGTTTTTGGTGAGGGGAACTTTACAACCTCACAAGTTTCTGTGATAGGAAAGGCAAACACCCCTTACTTCCAAAGCACTTTGGTTATAGACATGGCCTTGGTGCTTCTGCTCATATGTCTGTTTTTTTTAAATAAAGTTTATTGCAGTATAACTAAAGAAACATTACATTCAAAGAACAGTGAAACAAGACAAAACAAAATCACAGCGAGGGTAACCCCCCTACCCTCTGACCCAAAATGCAGTAGTATACATAAGAAAAAAAAAGGAGGCAAGGAGAGGGGGACGAGAAACTGCCCAAAGTAAGTTTATAGTAATCAGCTATACACCGTCCTAGCAGCTCATATTATGTAGAGAATACACCCCAGACCTTGGGGTGGTCCCTCCCTGTCGCCATAAACAGGCACAAAAACATGCCAACATAGGACAAAGGGAAAAAAAGAAAAATAAGAAGAGAAAGGGAGAAGGGGAAAAGAGAGCGAAAGGAAAGGAGGGCCCAGGCAGGACATACCTAATGACTCAACCATGGCACTACAGTCGGGATTCACAAATCATAGAAATTCCTGAAGAGGAAGCATCCATCCAAGTGCTCCACATAGCAACAAACTTCGAATAGTGGTCATGGTGGCAAGCCATAAACTCCTCCATCCTCATGATAGGATTAAGTTCACCCACCCATCATTCACCCACCCATCATATCTCTGTTAATTAAAAACAAAAAACAGATCAGCTTTGAATCCTCTATACACAAAGGAGATATTTTCATGAGCCATCAACATCACTACGTCCCCATTTAAACCTGAGCGTGAGCATTTTTAGGTGATTTTTTTTTCTTCACTTTATTGAGCTTGACAGCCCATTTAACTGTAACTGCTAATGTAACACTCCCTACTTTTTTGAGTGCACACCAATGCAACACAGTCACTTGGGTTGAGACTGCTAAAATCCTAAGGCCCTATTCACACCTAGATGTTGGCTTTTAAGGCATTTTCTGAAAGTGTTTTTGAGTGTCTTTATGAGCATATACGTGTGTTTTTGAATCGCTTTTGAGCGTTTTGCAGGCATTCAGCTTCAAGCATTTTTTATTTGGCCCAATGGAAAGCAGTAGCATCTGTGATATCACGCAAAAACACTTTAAATATGCTAAAAAAACCCACTCAAAAATGCTTGTAATGCACGTTTTAAAAGCCCATTTCCACCTTTGCGGAGGTATTTTTAAAAAAACACATGCCAGCAATGTACACTGAGTGTACATGAAGCAGGCATATGCAGTTGCTTTATATGAACACACAAACTTTTTTTGTCCTCTTAATCATCTCATGGCTCCTTTTGAAATGGAAACTTCTGTGCTCTGCAAGCAGTCTGTGTAAATTAACATGCTCTCTCTGAGTTTTCTCCCCGCATTCATTAGTATTCATAGTGGTAACCCCCTGGACAGTGTATTGTGACCTGGAAAGGTAGAACTGGTGTGCAGTGATCTTGTTAAAATTACTCACAAGGAAGGGGTCACCTGCTTTACAATCCAACCCCAGTGTCAGAGAGAGTTTCCTGTGGAGAAAATGTTTAATTTGTAGGATTCAGGCCTACTAAAAAGGCAATAAAAAAATGAATCCTGTAATGTGAGTCATGAAAATGTACACACATATACTGTACATCATCTCTACATTACTACTTACAATGGTGGAAATGGGCTTTAAGGTGTATCCATTAAAGTCTATGGGGACTAAAATGCTCAAATCTGATCTCACGGCTGGCTCTGCCCAGTTGTAATGACAGATCAGCGTACCCAAATGACCTGGGGACGCTGATCTGTCATTAAACAATAGCAACTGGGCGGAGCCGGCCGTGACATCACGGCCGGCTCCGCCCAGTTGTTATTCATTGGCCAGGACCTGCTAGAAGCCTGTAGCAGGTGCTTGCCAATTAAAAACAGTTGGGCGGAACTAGCTGTCATTGCTAGCTCCGCCCAATTGTTTTTTTTTTAAATCTTTATTTTTTTATTTAATATTTATTTACTTTTTTAAAGTATTTTTTCAACTTTTTTTTTTTTAAACTCTCTTCATTGATTTGCTATCGTGCTCGGTACCGAGCAGAATAGCTGAGCTGAATGACACTCCACAGCATTTGGCTATTCACTCACTTCCGTTCGGCCCCTGTGAGAATAGGGGCGAACGGCAACGAGTGAGCTGCCGGAGCTTAGGCTCAGCCAATCCAGATGTTGGATCACCTGAGTTGAAGTACTTCTTTCCTTCAGAGCATGTTCTGGTGACCGAAGTGCAGCTGAAGGCAGCCGATGTACGGCTGATTTCATCCAATGTACGGCTGAAATCAGCCGTACTGAGCTGGAGTGAATAGCTAAACGTAGTTCAGCTCACTTCACTTCAGCTGGGTTATTCACTCGGCTGCCTTTGGCAGCTTTGTGAATAACCTCCTTTGTTTTTTTTAACATTACTATATATGACAATTCCTGCATAATCAGCCATTCTCTGAGTACTAGCCCTGATATCCGGTTTTAGGGTGGCTCCTTTCCCTTGCAGGGTCCCATGAAACTACCCTTGTGTGTGCTAGTAAGCTGTGTGTCTCCACAAACACAAAGGTACAACAAGAAAAGCCATTCCCCTCCTCTTTCCTCCCTTCTCCAAGCTTGTAGATGGACATCTGCTGGAGACTGTGCTGACCCTTGTGATGTTGTACTGGACAATAAGTTCAGGGAAGCTGTGCTGTGAGAGTTGGAGCCAGTTGTTCAGACACACACTGACAAAAATGTAAAGAAATACTTTACTGGGCAATCTATATTTGTTTGATCTGGATTCATTATTGAAAAAATGTTTGAGAGTTTAATACTACTTTAAGGTGCTTGGAAATTATTGTCATTTGTTTGTTCTTTCTTACCCTTAATATGCTACATCTAGTGGGCACCTGTCCTTAAAGTAACATTGTCGGCTTGAATGCATCTAATAGTTATTCATGGCCTGCCAGGTTTTAGTTGCTCTAAACGAATCAAGCAGCTAAACTATGGCTCTGCAATCTTCTGGCCATGTAAAGGCATTAGGAGATTCTCTGGGCCTTAAAGTGATGCCAAACTCAGGAACTAAACCTCAGAAATGCATTCAAGTACACTAACTTTTAATCAGAAATGTAGCATATTTGGGTATCACTTGGCTGTAGATCCTCAAATCACCTCTGAATTCATGCTGACGCTGTCCTTCCTTCTGGAGGGTGACTACTTTTGTTCCCCATGTGTGTTATAAAGTATGCACCGCAAACTTGCATCCCGTGATGGACTACAAAAATTAGTAACTAAATGTAAGATTGTAGTCCATCACGGGAGTGAGCTTGGAGTGGTGACTACTTTACAAGACACACAGGGACCATGGAGAACAAAAGTAGTCACCCTCCAGAAGGAAGGACAGTGTCAGGTGGAATTCAGAGATGATTTGAGGATCTAGTGCCGAGTGATGCACAAATAAGATACATTTTTGTTAATAGTTAAGGTACTTGAATGTATTTTAAAATTTAACCCCTGAGTTTAGTGCCACTTTAAGAATAAATATGACACACAACATCAATTAAAACACGGGTAGATCTTGATCCAATTTTACAGCCAGCAAGGTTTAACAATTAGTCCAACAATGATACTCACAGCTTTGTGATGACACCATCATTAGCACAGTATTAATTACTAGGGAATCCCTTCTTCCCGACTCTAATCAGTCATCCTGTTCAACTGCTTCTCTTTAATTACAGCTGTCCTATTTATTTGTAATGATTATTCCCCAGACTGTAGCCACAAATCACTCCATGCTTTGGACTTTAGAGATTGTTTTTGCATTAAAATTATTAACTATTTTACTACCTTTTTAGTGATGGTATTAACTATTGCATTGCCTTATGTAGTTCTTAAAAGTGAGAACAGCATACCTCCCAACTGTCCTTCATTTGGAGGAACTGTCTGTCTTTTGGGATCCCTCTGTCCTAATAGCTATCCATCTTTTGTGGTCTGATGTACAGATATCTATGAAAAGGTTCTATTTAATTATCCTGTCTCTTAATTATCTTGTTGGCTATTTCAAAAGGACAGTATAAAGGGGAAAAACATGGTGAAAAAAACATCTGGGTTTAACCAATCATTTTGCGTATATAAAGTCTTAATGGTCCTCATAACTGCGGGGGTGGCAGTGGTATGTCCATTGCCTAAATACATTGTGCTTGAAGGTGTCCCTCTTTCTCATCTCAGAAAGCTCGGAGGTATGGAACGGTTATGCTACGTTTAATGGAACAGGATACAACATTTCTTCATGTAATATAAAGTGCATTGCAGTATTTGGGTTGTACAGTATATATGCAAACCAGAGAAAGAAAAGGCAACATGTTATCCAAAGCAGTCAGTGATATTATAAATGTCACTTTATGGTTCATTTCATTCAGACTTTATATATTAACTTCATATTTTCTCTAAATTGACAGGTTGCATATTCTACATTTGCTGTTTGCGTTAAAGGAAATCCACCCTTTTACTTCCATATAATATACCTTTTCTTGTAATCTGTAAGAATGTAGAGAGTTTATTTAGCTCCTGTGTGTAGTCCTAATTTTGTTTAACTTCATTAGGCTTGTTGGTGTTGCATGGAACCATTTACCATTATTATTATCGCTACCATGACTGATTGTGATCTTTAGTGAACTTCAAACATGGAACCTTGCTTCCACCATAGCTTTCCATTTAGCCTTGCCTGTTGCCAGGTCAATGTTCTGCTTCATGTTACGGCTGCCTGTCATTTCCTGGATGTCATCCATTCACCATGTTCTTCTTCTCCCTTTCTTTACCTCGCTCTCTTGCACAATTTAGCATAGCTCCTCTCTAGCCAATTTTTTTGTGATGTGGCCTAAAAATTTTTCATTTTCTCTTTACTATTCCTTCCAACAAACATGGTTTTGCTTCATTAACACTTTGCAGCACCTCTTCATTTGTGACCAAGATTTCAAGATCCTCTTATAGCACCACAGTTCAGAACTGATCTTCTTTTTTAGAGACATTGCGAGAGAAAACATTTCTGCTCCATAGGAAACAGACCAGACTTGTGTTTGTTTATGGTGACTTGTAAGTTAGATGCCTTTGACTTTGTAAATGACTTGCAGCACCTCTTGGCATATTCGCAAAGGCAATACAAAGAGCAGTAACATTTGGCTGCTAGTCAAATTTTAGCTAAAGTCCCATCAATGAAAGACTAAAGCCTGGTCTACACGTTTCGAATTTCAGCTGGTCCTTGATGAACTGGCCGAAACTTGAAGCATGGGTGCCGCTCTCAGCACCTTTCCGACCGGCATCCCTCAAACAGCTGATCGAAGGAGCATGTGAGAAAATTCTCGGCCAAACAAAGCGAGCAGCCAATAAGCTGCCCACTCTCTTTGGATACTCTGACAGCAGCCGTTGGCCGCTTTCGGAATACAATGTAAGCAGTGAGAGATTCCTTGATCAATGCTTGTAAGCAGTAATAGAGGAAGCTGTTCTATTTTCTTTGTTCAGCCAGCAGGATGAATGAAGAAAATAGAAGCGGGTATATCCAACTTTAGTCGGACTGCTTTCATGAGTTATTGTACATTGCAGATTGCAGTTTCTCTTATTAAGTAAGGCCACTAGGACATCAGAGGAAGTCCATACATTCTATGTTCCCCTGTTTTGAAGCATCCATTAGTAAATATTGTATATCTCATTCCTGAATATTTCTGGCGGTCCACTGGGAATAAATACACAGTACATTTCTAGTGGAATTTTTCAGACTAGTTATGCTTCATCATTTCAGTATCTGCCTGCATCACTTTCAACTCTGAAAAAGAAAGAGGTTGTCTGATCTCCATTCAGGGCAGCGGAAGCTTCATTAATTAAAGACATGCTGTAATGCACACTTAACAACTGTTTAAATTACTCAAAGTCTCCCTTCATTCTCCATGAGGATCAGATCACAGAAAGCATTTTGAGATTTTCTCAGCTTTCATTTGCACCCTTCTCATGTCATCAGTGTAAATACCTTATTCCAGCTGTGTAGGTCAACCTCTGCTGTACCTCCTAAAGGATTACCCCACCTCAAAGCCCCTGTATCCATCTTATGTCAAGACAGAAAGCCTAACCAAGACGTTGGCAATGGAGTGCTAAGAAAAGTGCAATCAAGCTATTTTAATTTATTGTCCTCATTACACACAAAATGGTCTCTGTGGGTTGATATACAACACTGGTGATAGACCTGCCTTACTAAAAAAACCAACTCTTCCTACAATTCTGCATTATTTGCTATTCTGATATATATATATATATACTGTATATATCTATACTGTTTATTGCTGATAATTTTGTTTCCATTGGCAGATTTTCATTTTAAAGGCAGGCTGTCAGGAAAAAATATTTCGAAGCTGTCAATGCTGACCTACCCTTCTGAAAATACTGGTCACCTGTTTGCTGTAAAATTTTGAGTCACTGACCTAAAATAAGTTAATAAATCTGACTTGGCATACCTTATTTCTTTCTTGTTCAGTTGTTTTTATGGGAAGTTTACAAGAACAGCAGGGGTATCTTTGTATAGCAGGGCTGGACAAATACCACAAGCTAGGTAACCAATGCTCCTTAAACATTACAACCGTCACCTAACTTTTGAGGTTTTCTCTAGTTTTTGTCAATGGAGCTGGCTCCTAAAAAAAAAACCCTGCTTGTTCCTGAATTCAAAATACTGGCTCCTGAATTCCATAATAATTTGTTCACCCCTGATGTATAGATACACATTAAGGCATCCTCTGAACAAAATTGAAAGGTTATCTATTCTGAAACAATAAGAAGTTACTTACATAGTTAGGAGGTAAGATTTTTGCTCCGTAGTTCTTTCATGGCAGGTTTAATGTAAATTCCCTACATAATACTTGTTTATTGCTGCTGGCAATGTGACAGTAAGGTTTTTAACTAAAGACATTTATTCTCTGTATAATTTCAGTGTTACATCTAGGAAGAGTTACTGTGATGGCAGCCTAGAGGGAGTTAAAGTTTAAAGCTGCGGCACATCTTGTTGCACAGCTGTTGGTATCTGTCTTCATGTCAGCATTCCAGCTCTGTGTGTCAGGAATGGCTCAGTGCAGTGGCATCCATGCCTAATATGCCCAGTTATAGTGCACAAAGGTACTGCTGTGTACCGGAGATGTAGAAAGTGGGTGTCAGGCCTGAATGAGTTCAGCAATGAGTGATAACCACTGTTTAAAATTCACATGCTCATGCCCACAGTTTTTACAACACTCAACCCTATTAAAAGCTTTAACCATAAATAATAGTGTTATGTTGGCACTTGTGCTTCTCTCAAGGGATTTCTCTCCACTGAGCCAGCCTGTGCCACTGAGATAGTTGATGAAATGTGTATGTGATAGTGTTAGTATTTGTTCATTTTCCTTTTCTGGATTCACAGTGTTGCTCTGCATTAGTGCATGCCTGTTAACATGTCTTGCGATCAGGCAGCCCATTTATTTGAATGCGCTGCCTAATGCACCAAATGTAACAAAAAAGGTGCATTTTAGCAGCATGGCACACTGCAATGCAAGGAAGGGAAATTGAGGAGGCTAACATTCCACTGTAAATATAAAAGTTATACAATTAGTTATCAAACACAACATTTTTATTTTACATTTTGCGCTGCCTCTTTGATTATAGCTGCTTTGTGTGGTTTAGGAGTTGAGTGAATATGAAATACACCAGAGCTACTAGATAACATGTTATGCAGAAGATAACATTCAGTCATTTGAATAGAACCGATTTGGCTACTTCCCTCACTATCAGACAGGAAGTGAAGGGCAATCTCCCCAATGGCAAAAAAAGCTGACAGGGGTTATATCCCTCCCTTGCCCATTCACACCACATGCAAATCATCACCAGACCAGATTGTTTCCGGACCCAAAATGCATCCTAATATATCCCTATGCTATTTCTGGCCTCTGTTCACACTAGCTCAGTCCGTTCCAGAGCAGACCAGAAAAATACTGCATGTCTCATTTTGTCTGGTCTGGAATGCACTGGAATTTCGGTCAAGTTCACACCATTTTGCTGACCAGATCTGGTCCGCAAAATGGTGTGAACCTGCCAAAGAAGAATTTCATGGAATACATACATGGGTTTGGCTCACTCCTCCCCTGAAAAGCAAAGTCTGGATCCTTTACATTTGATCAGTAAACTAATTTTGACTTAAAATACAGTAGTGTTCCCAGAGCTTCATTATACCACAGACAGGCACAGGATTGAGATTTACAGACCTGATACCTTTGAATGTAGGTCTCATCACTATGACGGCATTTGGTAGTAAATACGGTTTAAATAATTACTTATTTAATGCATGCATGTGGTGGCAAAATATGGTTCCAAATGAATTTTATCCTATCGGTTTTTTAAAATTATAATTCCAACATACATATGCAAATTTAATTTGTGTTTTGGTATACATTAAAACAATTTTAAAAAAGGGCAGTACAGATGTTACCTAACTCTAGTGCCTTACATATAGTAAAGAGCACTGTTCACTTAATTTGTAATATGAACTGTTTTAAGTAAAAAATCTTAAACCTAAAAAGTAGAAAATAATTTGTCCAACAGTTATTTGCTCCGAAAACTGGCCATGCACATTGCAATCTGAGTGTATGGTCTCTGTACAATGTCCTTTAGGCCTCATTGACACTGGGCAGTGTGAATGAGGAACCCTAGATATCCTGTTTACATGCGGCTGTTGTACCCGTTCAAGCTAAAGGCCGTGTAACAGCAGCCGCATCTGTAAGGGGCAGTTCACATGCAATTGTATGTGATATGATTACATGCACTTTGGAATAGATTAGTGTTGCTGGGTGCATGTATCCTGCATTCAGGGACAGTTATATATTCCAAACCACATGTAATTGTATCACATATGATTGAATGCGGACTGCCCCTTACAGATATGTCTGCTGTCACCCGGTCATTACCTTAAATGGGTACAGCGGCTGCATCTAAACGGGAGTTCTGAGATTCTTGTCACCGGAATCTGTAGGTTTTTTGCTGCAGGAATTTCAAATCACCCAGTGTGAATGAGGCCCAAGCTTAGGACTTGTATGTGGCCATTCCTTTTACTTAACATATCAGAGCTGAGCGGATCCAAATTAGTAATAAAAACAAGCATGATGATACATTGATGAATTTAGGAACGAGTACAACATGCTCTCACTCATTCCTAGCTACAGAAAGAGATACAACATAATAAACTGGTCACATATAGATCCCGTTCACATCAGCGTCTGGAGATGCGTTGTGGTGCCATTCAAATGAATGTCAATGGCAGTGCACCTAGCACATGGTACAGCACACTTGGTGTGCTGTACAATAGTGTTCACTAAATGCACAGTACTGTGTGTTTACTGTAACGCCCTGGTGTAAATGGGCCCTAAGCAGTTCTCTTGTTAGAAAATGCAGATTTTGTTTTGTTTAGAAATACCTCTTTAAATATATATGGTATTAAAGTACCTATTTTTATGTTTTTTTAGGCTTTTGGTGGGGGCACCCCAGGCACCATCATTACCAAACCAGTTCTCAAATCGCACAGGTGGTCTATATGGGTGTCCGCTGGCTGCTGGAGCCCAGGAATGTCAAAGGCTTGACATTGATGATGGAGGTACAGTTCATCATAGTTATTTTATTTACTGTTTTACTTGTATTTCATTCTTAAAACAAAGTTCTAATGATACATGTCTAGCATGCTGTAATCAGACAGAAAATGCTAATTATTCATGACATTGATTGTGCTGTATTGTATTTTTTCATTCTCCTTCAGTCTAATCAGTCTTCGGTATTTAGCAATATCTTAATATAGATCTTCCCTATTCGTACCATATAAGTATATAAATTCCAAATGTTTGTGTGTGTTTGTATACTAGCAGTGAGCCATTCATTGAAATAAAGAAACATGTTTATATACTATTATTATTATATATATTTTATACTATTTTTTTTTCAACTGATATTATTGAGAAGATTTTCTTTAATAAAACAGGTCCTTATTTCTCCCAAAGCCCACTATAATTCTAATACTGAAGATATGTGCTGGCTTGTTGGAGTTAAGTAGATACTGTTTCATGTTCAAGAGGGTCTCATTCTGGGTTTTCACAGCTCCTTTATTGTGAACTTTCCAATAATGGGAAAGAGAAGTTGATTAATAGCACTAGCTTACAACAAACCGACAAGCAGATACTATTTGTCATGGATCTGTTATTGTTGCCTAGCAGAGAATTCTAATTACACTTTCCCACTGTGGGAGTTGTCAAGGTAATGGCACTCTTTTGCCTTTGATAATGATTGGCTGCTCTGCATTATTGCAATGATGGTTGAAAAACAGAGCAAGCCAGCACCCCTGGTATGCTATTTATACACAAAGAATCTGTAAAGCCCAGTTAAGGTCACAGAAATAGATATGCAGCCAGAAAGACTTTACACCTCAGTTGTCCGAGTTATACCTCCATTTTCTTGTTACAATCAGAAAGCCGGGAGGCAGGTCATGACGTGCTGCCCAGCTTCCTGATTGGCTAGGAAGCCGGCTTCACTTGTTGCTAGGCAGCTTGGCTTCCTGATTGGTTAGTGAAGTGAAGCTGGCTTCCTAGCCAATCAGGAAGCCGGGCGGTATGTCATCATCCGTCTCCCAGCTTCCTGATTCCCTAGCAAGCCAGCTTCATTTGTTCCTAGGCAGCATGGCTTCCTGACCAATCAGGAAGCCCGGGGGTGGGCATTACGTGCTGACCGGCTCCCTGATTGGTTAGGAAGCCAGGCTGCTTAGCAACAAGTGAAGCCAGCTTTCTAGCCAATCTGGAAGCTGGGAGGCGGGTCAGTATCGGCATCAGTGCATCCCTAATTTGAAGTTTACTTATCCCATGGTAGTTGGGGGACAGCAAAATTGATTATATTTTTTTATGATTGAGTGTATTTTTTACAGTAGCATTTCAGTATCAGTCCAGTCCAATCAGAGAGATTTGTGACTGAAAGCATGTCATGCACTGCTGATCCCTAAATTGACAATGAGGTTGCATTTATCATAGAGTTATCAGTGAGTGTATCTAGCAGAACAGTAGTGCATCCTTTATAATACTTCAAAGAGCCATAAACCAGACAACATTGCTTAATATCATTGGTTAAAAAAATTGTAATTCCCCATCTTTAGATCCAGAGTCTAATTTCAGGAGGAGTACTGCCAGAAAATAGGGTTGCTTTCAGAACAGAATATTGTAATAATATGTTACATTGCAGTTGTTTGTTATGTATAACAGCAATTGTGCTTTTTTTCTCACATCCTGGCACTTTTGTGTGCAGGAATGGAATCTTTGCCAAACAACAGTTGGCACATTATGGTCATTAAAATGGGTCTGTCATCCACACTGCACATTACTGTGTTTTATAGCTGTGGAGCTTTGTGATACACATGGTTCAGGCACAGTGTGAAGGATGGAGGGCCCCAGACTGAAGGAAGGGGGCCCAGTAACCTGCAATGTCGGCCGTTACAAGGGCTCCCTTCCTCCTGTCTGGGCCCTCCAAGTGGCAGAATGCTAGGGGTCAGGTCGCAGCTACAACTGTGTGGCCCTGGTAGTTCTGCCACTGTATAGAGGACTACAGATCTCAGCAATACATTATACAGCAATGCAAAGTACCACCAGCTATAGAGGACTAGAAATCTCAGCAAGACATTATACAGCAATGCAGAATAATACCATCAGCTATATTGGACTACAAACCCCAGCAATACTTTATACAGCAATGCAGAATAATACCGCTGCAGCAAGTCAGATAGAGCTTGTCCCATTTCCTGGCTAGCCATTTAGCCCCTTCCTCCCCGCTTTACTGTCCATGGTCCACCCCCACAGCATCTCATGTCGATATCACCTAGAGCAGTCTGCATGCAACTGCAGCCTGCCTAGGAATGCCCAATCCTCCAGTCTAACTCCTCCCAAGATCCAGCCAACTGCTGGCATCAGGGCTGAGAGCTCTTGAGATGGCACTGAGGCAGGGTGTTGTAATATTTACAGGAAGCTATGTAAAGCACCCTATCAGCCTCTTCCCCGAGCCATGATCTGCCAGCATTGCATAGAGAAGTGCCAAAACCTAGTGAGGATTATCGGGTCTACAATAAGGTATAACATTACAACAGGTACGTTTTATTTACAAATTTCATTAGCAGGTTGATAAAGGAGAAAGGAGCACTCAGGGAAAGCAAAAAATAAATGGATTAAACTTCAGCAACATTTTTATATTTTCGTTTTTTAATGTTATTTTTGTTGTATTAAATACCGAGATTTGTTAACACTAATTACATAAAATTGATCACATTTATATAAAAAAAACAATTGAAAAGACTCTACATTCCCTTTAACCTATTTGACCCTATTTACAAGAGTTAGAGTGAAGTATACGTTGTGATGGAGGTTTTCATAGCTTATGGTTTGAAAAGCAGTCTTACTTCAGTCCAGTAATTACTTGTTTACATTCACAGGGCCTCATGCATACTACGTACAAAAATTTTGAGTTCAGGTACGCTTGGAGCTCATTTCTAAATGCACCTGGACTCATGTAATGCTTTTCTATGACTGAATGCACACCCAGGCGTCCAGCAGCGTCTGGGTGCCTTCAGTCTAGATCAGTTTACCCAAAATACCGTATGTACTCGAGTATAAGCCGTCCCGAATATAAGCCGAGGGTGGGAAATGAGGCAGCTACTGGTAGATAGATACCATTAAAATACATTAATATTTATTTAAAAGAAAAATAACCTAGCTCTGTAAGTGGAAAAGGGGGTACAGGGCTACATATCATGTACTACGGATCATTTAACCCATTCATGTTAGCAGAGGATCATTGTAAATGTATTGTCTGCACTGTATTAGCAGTATATACTCTATATAGAGTATATACTGCTAATACAGTGCAGACAATACATTTACAATGATCCTCTGCTAACATGAATGGGTTAAATGATCCATAGTACAGGGCTACATATCATGTACTACGGATCATTTAACCCATTCATGTTAGCAGAGGATCATTGTAAATGTATTGTCTGCACTGTATTAGCAGTATATACTCTATATAGAGTATATACTGCTAATACAGTGCAGACAATACATTTACAATGATCCTCTGCTAACATGAATGGGTTAAATGATCCATAGTACAGGGCTACATATCATGTACTACGGATCATTTAACCCATTCATGTTAGCAGAGGATCATTGTAAATGTATTGTCTGCACTGTATTAGCAGTATATACTCTATATAGAGTATATACTGCTAATACAGTGCAGACAATACATTTACAATGATCCTCTGCTAACATGAATGGGTTAAATGATCCATAGTACAGGGCTACATATCATGTACTACGGATCATTTAACCCATTCATGTTAGCAGAGGATCATTGTAAATGTATTGTCTGCACTGTATTAGCAGTATATACTCTATATAGAGTATATACTGCTAATACAGTGCAGACAATACATTTACAATTATACTAACATGAATGTATTAAATGATCTGTATGTAGCCCTGTACCCCCTTTTCCACTTACAGAGCTAGGTTATTTTTCTTTTAAATAAATATTAATGTATTTTAATGGTATCTATCTACCAGTAGCTGCCTCATTTCCCACCCTCGGCTTATATTCGGGACGGCTTATACTCGAGTATATACGGTAGAAATTTCTGCGTTCCAGGTCTACCAGTCCAGTTTTATGCGGCTAAACGTGTGTAAACGCGACTAAGCCCAGCACAGAAAAAAAGTGATCTAGGAAGCATAAAGTTGTTTATACTTACCAGATAACTTTTGTTGGGCTTAACCGCAGCCTGCTAGTGTGCATGAGGTTAAAAGTGTTAAGCTGGCCGCACACCAGTAGGATTTTGTTTAAAAAAAATTGTTTTCGAATCTTTTAGTGGATTTTCTAATAGCTAATTTGACCCCTAATAGCCAGGGGTCAAAATGCTAATTATATTCAGCCATGGTGATGAAAAAAAAACTAAGGCACAGAATGAAGCGAAATTCTAACAGTTAATGTGCTTTTCTTTTGGGAAACTCCATTCATTCCATCAACAAATGTTAAAATAAAGCGAAATTTTGGACAATTTTGGTCAAGTCTGATGACATTATCAAATAGTCCTCATGAGATTTTTTTGTATAAACATTTATTCGAAAATGTATTAGTGCATGACCAGTTTTACACTGTTTGCCCAGCATAATTGTAAAATGCAACATTGTAAAAAAGATTGCAATTTTGCTTATATGGACCAGTGGCATTAAAGAGATACTGTCACCTTGCTCATATTATCACAGTATCAGTGCCCCTGACAATTGGGCTCTGTTAGTTGTGCTTTTGCTTGGCTGTTTCTGGCTTTAATAACCAGAGGCAAACATGGAGTAATTAAAAGAACTGTGAAGTCAAAGCTCCTGATCTGCATATTATGGCATGCAGTTATTTTTTTTTAAACTTCTGTACTTTTGTTTGCACTGCAGTATTAGATTTCATTACAGGACAATGTAGAGTTATAACTTCCCAGCCCAGTAAAATGCATAAATAAGGGCACACAACATAAAGAGGTACAAAGCGGATTTACTGTAATGAAAAAATGAAAGACAACCTATACTTTAGAACTCTCCCATGTGTTGTGGTCTGCTGTATCCAAACAATCCTTGGAAATACAGTGGCTTAATAACATGTTCTTACAAGGTATATGAACAATAGCTTTTTCATCTTACCCGGAAGCTGCCAAATCATGTTGTTACCTGAATAAATCAATTTGCAACCAGACTCGAGAAGCCCATGGGGCTAGCTGCTCTTTGTCTACAGCCATACATGCATTTAATAGATGTCTTCCTACACATAGCTGTGGGTTCTGATCCACAGTGAAAAGACAGGCCTCAAAGGTCCCATCTGTCTGTCTGTCTGTATAATTATCTGTTCAGAAATCAATAGACTTTGACAAATAATCTGAATATAATGAATACATGTATTGTTCAGGCATACAGACTAAATTATGGTACTCACAGACAGGGGCGTAACCAGAGTAACGGGTGCCTGGGGCAGAACCAAATCCCCCCCCCCCGTGATATGTGGGCGTGTACGGGTGCAATGAGAGCATGCTGGGACATGTAATTGAACTATAAGTTCCAGCATGCCCTCATTGTCCCTGTACGCCCCCCAAATATCACCTAGGGAATAGTAACAAGCTGATTGGCAGGCTCCTGTGCTCCTTCTATGCAGAGTAGCCCTAGTACTTTTTAGATTCAATCATTTTTATTGAGAAAAGTTTTTCAAGAAAGTTACAAAACCAATAGTGAGATCTTACATCCTGTAGTTACAAATTGTGTAGGATACAAGCAATCTTTATGTTCATGATCTAGCATGTCACTTATACATCTCCAGTATTATCATAACAGGATATAGGTTGAGGAAGAAAGAGGACATAGAAAGGACAGCAGGGAAAGATAATGGGGGTAAGGAGGGTAAAGAAAGTAAAGAGAGCCAAGTAACCAAAGACATACAATACATATGGTTAGTCAGTCAGGGCTTGAGATTCCGTTTACCTATGCCAACATGACCAGGCATTGTAAAATCGTTTTGTGGAGCCATCCTGAAATGACATAACCCTCCCATGTTGGTAATGTAGGTTCGCTATAATTTTGTTACTTTTTAATCATATTATCTTCTACAGCTCTGGTGCCCAACCTGTGACCCTTTTGGTACTTATTGTGCACCCGTGGGCCCATATAGACTGCAGTCTGTTTTGGGGCTTACTCAAACCAGTGAAGGAAAATTATTCTTTAGACAGGCCTATTGTAGTTAAATGGTTTACCTTCTGGTGACCCCTTCTGGTCTGCAGAATATGCCCCATGATAGACCTGTGCTGATACTTTTGGATCAACCAATGCAAAAGGTATTTCCTGGGCTGATTGATGTTCTCTCCTTGAGATAAGGCTGGTGTAATGTGTGTTTGCACAAGACATAAATATACATGGCCAGTAGGTGTAACTGTGCACAATTATGCATCTTCTGCTCATTTTCCAATATCAATGGGGATTTTATTTTCATAACCATTCATTATGCCAGTGCCAGTTTACTGCTTTTAGAGAAAGTACACATAACCTGGCTGCCTACCCCCATGACATAAAATAGCCTACCTTCCCCCTCTTCAGCTGTATACTCACCTGAAACTCACAGAGTTGGTCTGAATCTCCTTCCCTCTAGCTGCGCCTGTACACAGGGTGTTCTTAGACCTCTATGGGACAGTCCCCCGAGTGTCTTCAGCCTTACTGCACTATATCTGCTGGCCCATAGCCACAAAAATCAAACTCATCTCTCACTAATATGACTTAAGCAGAAATCTGATGGGTTGTTCTGGGTTTATTGGACTTCACAATTCAGCTTCGACCTTTGCATTACCTTGTTCATAGTTCCCAACTCTGTAAATTAATTTCATAAGACACTTCACGGCCAAGCTGGTGTTTTTAAACTTACCAAGAATAATATTGTGTCAAAATGCCAACACAATTATTACATGGCTAACATTTTAGAATTAAAATATTTTTTTTTAAACTTTGAATGTTCCTCTTTAATAGATATGCTAATAATTGATATTTTAATATGCACACATACTGTAAATTTTGCATTATGCAGTTGCTTAGTACTGAAAACCAAGGCACATATCTGGGGATATTCCAAGGATACATCATGAACTGCAGATAGTTTGGGACAGCTGATACAATTCCTTTCTGAATATGCAAGTTGATGGACTGTTTCTGCTATAGGGTTCATTATATTCTAGCTCATTCCTGACACATTTGAACAAGTGCAACTCAAAATGAAAATGAGAATCTACTGGTGGAATTGCTTTTTTATAAAACAGTGTTTTACTTTATGTGGTCACAATGTACTGTCAGTTTTGAAATGTGGGTATTGGACAATAAGAGGTCTTTGTCTATTTTAGCAGGATAACCCTGTCTGTCTCTAGAAAATTGCATGCCTAGATATAGTTTCAGTTCTACTCTTAATTAAATCTTTGTTTCTCTGTCAGTTGATAGGAATCGGGAGAGTAAAGAAAATCAATGGCTTGGGGTTACCGTGAAAAGTCAGGGACCAGGGGGAAAGATTGTGGTAAGTGAAATCTTTTTCTTATATTTGGTAAGTACTTTTAAATAGATCAACTGACAACAAACCATCCAGTGTAAAAGATATCTAAAGTCATGACCGCACCTTTTTTATTTCATATTCCATGAGACAGCCAAGCTAATCACTATACTTCATATTTAAAAACATAAAGTGTAGGTAGGGTAATCCTTCCAACCCTTTGCTTCTATTGTCCACATGTGGGTGACACCTCTCTCTCATTTCCGCTCTGCACAAGGGGGCAGCAGCAGTGACGCTAGGTTACCTCTTTCTTGGGATTGTAAAATACATAAGCCAGCATGCATTGCTGCATGTGTCACAGGCCTGGGCATGTCCAAAAATATCTGCTGGAGGGTGTGGAAGGAGCGGAAGAGAATGTGGTGACATGCGTCACTGGCAGTGTCGTCAGATATAAATGTAGTATATATATATGTATGTATATATATATCTATATATAGATATATATAATAAAAATGGTAATAAATGTGATTTTAGCTTTTGTCTAGAGATTAACTTTAAATACTTTGAAAGAACACACTCTCCAGGCCCCACACTCCTCGGTTTCTGATGCCTTCAGAGTTGTTCTGCATCTTAATAAATTATTATGAGTCATCATCCTGAACGGTCTCCTAAATGTGTAGCACCATCTATCATCTGTACCATGTATAAGATTTAGTGCTTTTTGGTGTTTGTAGCTGGGCATGGTAAGATCTGCTTATAGCAATTTATACTTGAGTGTCAGCCAAGCTGTCGGCTTTAGCCGTTTGTATTGTTCGGCATTAGAGAGTGATCAATGTTTTCATTTAAGAACGTCAGTATTAGAAATCCCTGATGCTGCACTTTATACTTTAGTGGGAATTCCCGAAACAAATCTAGCTGGAGCAAATGGATTTAAAATTATCTTGTTGTATATTATATAAGCATTTTAAAATGGTTGGTGCAGAAAACTACTTATTATTATAAAATAATATGTGCTTTCTGCATCTTGATATCCAATGAAACAAGTACATATGTAAATTGTCTGACCATGAAGAATAATAGCTGCCTGGCTGGACTGGGTGAATATATGATATTTTATGGGAATCTGTGCTCCGGAGAGGGAAATACTGAAAGCAGCAGGTACTTGGCTCATCTCCATCTGAGGTCTATACCAGCGTTTCTCAACCTTTTTTCGGCCACAGCACACTTTAAAAGTAAACAAAATCTTGAGGTGTCCCAGTCTAAAATGTAAAAACCGTAAATGTAAAAAATGACATAGGGTCCCTCCAAAATCCGTACCACACCTTTACCCCAGGATCTGGTATGCATTTTAAGGGGGGACCCCACTCAAGAATACAGTCAGACTGCCACCTTTCACATAAGAGTCCCCCTTTACATCACGAGTCCACCTTTTTCACATCAGAGGCACAACACTGTGTAAAAATTTCGAGGCACCCCTGAGGAAGCCAGATGGTACCCAAGGGTACCACGTTATACTACCACTGCGACATTAGAATTTGTAAATTCCCTTGCAACGCAAGTATGCTCCAGTCTTAGTAAATTCCTCCCTATGCCTTTTTTTAACATTATGTAAAAGAAGGAAATATGCATTACCTCTAGAATCAAATCCAACCTGAGCAGTTTAATGCAATGAAGCTAGGTAAATATGATTTTTGACTGCTTACTGTGGGTTGTTGTACATTTCCTTATCATACTGATGCACATGTTTTCTATATCCTGTGGTGAGGATCACAGTACAAGTAAAAATGATACTATCCTCTGACATTTGTCTTTCTGATTTTCATGCATGAAGCATTTCTTCTGTTAAATCCTGGCCACATCTGTGTGCTTTTCTCACATAAATTGTACCGGATAGGCTTCAATCAATGTCTCAGCACAGCTACTCCACCTGCATAAAAGTAATTTGTGGAACAGTGAGTCAGTGCAGGCGCCCATAAGCGCATGAGTCAGAGTCACCATTAATTCCGAAATTCCAGGCCAGTTGCACATTCCAGGAGGGAGACTCCAGCTGCCAGTTACAAGCTCGGTTTTATAGGAGTGGATGGTACTTCTGTCTAATAAGTGCTAACTGTACTTTCCAAACCAAAATGATCCGCAAAGGATCCACATTTCAAAGGAGTCTGTTGTATGTTAGTCTGAAATAAAAATGTGATTTATTTCCTGGTTGTACCAGCGGCGGATTGTAGCTGCTGGTACTGAATAATCTTTTGCTGCCAGCTGCAGGTGCCTAACAGCGCCAAGTCAGGCATCTGAAATCGTTCATATAGATAGATGATGAATAATGTATTAGAATTATGTTGTCAAATACCTGGAATACATTCTTGTGCTTTGTTAGGATAAGATCGGTCGCTGGGAAGGGAAAGAATTGTGCGGGGTGTGATTTAGTTTATTAAATGTATGCATATCACTCACATCCTCACCATCTCCATGGGAACTACATATAAATAAAGCGTACAGTGTATAGAGTGAGGGGTGCGATGGAAAGTGTTGAGACCCGGGTTGCTGTGGAGATGTTGTGACCTTTTCATTGTCAGCTCGGCAGGATACTGTTGGATGCTGTTAGAATTTCTATATTGCCCTAATGTGGTGGTGCGTGGTGATACTAGTCTGTCTGCTCGGTGACCTGGAAACCTGTATTGATCTGCATACCAGGTTGTGTTTTATTTTATTTAAACATACAATTTGATTAAAGTGTGAAATGTGTAAAAGCACTGAAAAGATCAATCTCTTACTTCATTATAAAATGGTAAGGAACCTTATTTGCTGGTTACTCTGTTTTCATTTTTCTTGCTACTCTTATTTTATTTTTTTAATTTTTCAAGGCCTTGATTTTCTGCAACTTCAGTAATCACTGACAGCATATTCACTTTTATAAAAGGATTTTTCATAAGATGAGTATGCTAGGTTCTGCAATTGTTTTGTAGGTTTTGTTGTTGTCATTTGTCATTTGTGGAACCACCAGATTAATAACAAACACCGGACCATATTGATTATTTGTCAGCATCGGCATATAGGCTCCTGACATTGAAGTTGAATAGCAGTTTGCATAAAGCAGTTCTGTTTCTAGATTCATCCTTTGGGCCCCGTTCACACAGGGCGTATCATGATCACGCGCCAAACACGTACAACAGTGTGCACTTTGATGCACGTTCACGATATGTGCACAAATGCGAAACACGCTTGCGTTGCCATTACTAGGTAATAGCACCCTAAACAAACGTTGCCGAACAAGCACATTTTTCCCTGCGTGTGAGAGAACGCCCTGGAATTATAGCAAGGTCACCAAGTATTTTCTGTACTTGGTGAAAATGTGGCCATCACATCTAAGCTCCAGTCTATTACATTTTTCCTCTTAAAGGGGAACTTCCCCCTTATCTTTAAAATGACAACAAAGACACCCTTAGAAATATTTAGTAATAGCAATCTACAAACAGATATTCATAGAAAATTGCCAGCTTTTTATTCATTGCATACCTTATTTTTCTGTTCCCAGGACAGTCGACTTTACACATGTTAACATCCGGGAGTTTGCTTACAGATGCATGCTGTCGCCGGCGTATGACATGCGTTGGCAGCAGTAAAAGGGATTAAAAGGAATGCATTGTTCCCAGTTAAAGTATACGTCTAGAAACATTTTTTTAGTCCTGTACAGAACAAGAAAGGTTTAGAACTCCTGTCTGGTTTTACTGCCATTTGAAGCTTTGTTGTAGAGATTTCCCCTCGCTCTTAATGCTGTTGAAAAGTTCCCCTCACCTCGTAAAGAGTTGTCAGCTGGACAGGAAGTGAAAGGAAAGGAAGGGAGAGCCTCAGATAGCAGTAAAAACTAAACAGGGGTTCACACCCTTTGCTGTGCAAGTCTACTGTGCATACTTGCACATAATGGCAAGAGCAACAGAACTCTAATTTCACTTTGGTAACATTGGCAGACAGTCCAGGTAAAATGTTGGCAACCCTTGTTCTTGCTGCTGTCTGCATTCATTTACCCTCACATTCCTGACCTAGGTGACATCAGTATCAGAACAGGAAATAGGGTAAATCTCCCCAATAGGGACATAAATAGCAAAAAAACAGCCAAGTTTTGGGTGAACTGACACTTTGGTAAATTGCTACTGTGGACAATCATTAATGAGCAATTCCCCTAAGGAAACCCATCCATCATATGAGACTATGCAGTAATCAAACACTAATGTCAGTATTCTTACAAGTAGTCTCATTATTATTTAGCTAAACCAGCGACATGTTATTACTAAGAATTCCAGAGCTAAAGTAAAAATTAATGAATGTAAACATTTGTCCCTGCTGCACGCCTGAAAGAAGAGGGAAGAAGCTCGCATTTATGACTGTATACACATTTGGCTTTTTATTATGATATCATATTATTTTTAGAAGGGAAGGGAAGACAAACTAGTCTGGAGCTTTAAAGCACATATTTCCATTCTAGTCAGTCAAACAGTTTTTCTCCATCTGAAGTCATATTCAGGGCTGATCTAGGTTATTTTTAGACAGACCTAGTGCAAAGCATAGTTTACAAGTCAGGTTTCAGCCCCCTTTTAACTAAATTACTGGACCTGGATGAACAACCTCCTGATTTGCAGTTGATAATCTCGTTAGCGGTGCTCCTGCCGAATATTTTGTAATTACGCTTGATTTAATAGATTGGTATGTTTCGTGTGTCTGTTGTGACAGCTTCTGAATATGGTTTGGAAAAATAAATCAGCATAGTTACTAGAAAGTCATAAAGCAGATTAAATCTTGCAGCGCTTATTGGAAAGCTGAATATAGCAAAGTCCCAGTCATCTAATCCACCAGCTTCTTATGTCTGGCTGGGAACATTGTCTACTGGGGTGGAGCATTCCATCCAACTGGAAATCCTCCTTATACTAAAAATGGAAATTATCATTATACAATGCAATGTTTGTAGACAACCATGGTATTTATATCATTTTTTATGTTAGGTTTTGCTAAATCGTACCTAATAATATATGCAGTTTGGATTGCATAAGAAGATAATGAGGTCACCAGCACACCAAGGTCCACTTCATCTATCCGTCCCTTGGTGTCATTAGCAAAAGCAATGTTTCAGAACCACAGGCGGTCCCTTTGACAATGAAGGGACTGCATGTGGTTCCGAAACGTTGCATTTGCTTGTGATACCATGTTTATCTAAATGTCATTAAAGGAGAACTACTGGGTCAGTGTTTTTCCCCATAGTTCTCCTTAGGGTAACGGGAGGACACAAACTAGCGTCCTCCCGTTACCCTAAGCTCAGTATACCGCGAGCTACAGCTGGCTCTGCCTATCTAGAGGCAGAGCCAGCTGAACCCGCCCCCTCCCCCGTCCGTTCCGCCAGTCAGCGCTGGCAGATCGGAGCGGGGAGAGGGGAATCCAGCCCCTCCCCCTGTCACGGCAGAGAGGCGTGATAGGATCGAGAGGCGAGCGAACCCGGTATGTGTTCGCTCATCTCCCGATCTACTGAGCCGACCTGTGACAGTCTCATTGTCACAGGTCAGCTAGAACTATGAGGTGAGTGAAAAGCACTCACCTCATAGTTCTCCTTTAAAAGACGTATCGATAAAGTGGACCTTGGTGTGCTGGTGACCTCATTATCTCCTTTAGTCTTACAACGCCATCCTTTGTCCATTTCAGCGCCTTTTTAAGCTACACATGAGGTTATACGCCAGTTTGGAGTGCGATGAGATACCTCTGAATGGGTTGCATAGTGACAAGTGATACTGTACCATTAACAGAGCTGGAGCACACATTTCTTAAATCCAGATTTCAAGCTGAACTACAGGAAAACAGATACATAGACAGTTGAAATACATACATGATTACTATCTTAGCTGTCAAAGAATTTGCATTTTTGTCCGATCCCTAAATTGTACATTAGCAGCCCTACTACACATTGCAGTCTTCCCGGTGACCTGACTTTCTTTGCTGCAGTTAAGCAACACAGCCTGGTCACCCCCCTACCCCCAGCCTGTAACTGGACAGTGAAGGAGCAGTAATAGACTGATGACGTTATATGTCCGTTCTTTTCTCCTTTCAGCATGTTTTTTATCAGCATATGTGAATGTAAGATATCTGATTGGCCCCAACTATTGCCTTTCCCAGTGTTTCTGTACAGGAGATTATAAGTCAAACTTTTCTAATGCACTAAAATTAAAATAAGTCAAACTTAAGTAATTCAATTAGTTGCATGTAAAATACATTTATAGATTTTTATAGTAAGCGAATAACTGCAATTATTATTGGTGTTTTGTTAATGTCTACCTGGATTTTTAGGGATTCTTGCATAGTTTGCACTTTTAGAGATGGGTGTTTTTTCTTATGGTCTGACAGTCATCTACAAGAGGAATGCAGCCTCCATTCATGTGTAGGGTAAATAAAAGTTGTCACTCGTACACAATGGTAATTGAAATAACATTTCAATTAACTCCATGACAAGGACGAGATGCCACCACCTAAAATTAGTGAAGAAAAAATTGAATCACAAGGGGTGAAGTGGTTTCTTCTCAGTTAGATCAATCAGGGTCTGGATCTCGCTGCCACATGCTGTGATTTCGGCTGAGAGTGTGGAATCATTCAAGAGGCGATTGGATGATTTCCTCAGAGACCATAATATACAGTGGTACAAGTACTCTTAAGAATAAGAGCACACAGGGACCTATACATACGCACACATCAGTAGGACCATGCACATAAACACAATAGGTTGAACTTGATGGACATGTGTCCTTATTCAACCTCAAATACTATGTAACTATGTAACTATATAAAAACACAGTCCAAAACATATTATGATGGTACCACAACCTGTATTACTAACAACACTAAAATATTTCTTCCCTTTCATCTTATTTTGTTTTATTCCATGGAAATAAATAATACATGTAAGCACAATATATATATAGTTGACATTTTGAGTTCCTTATAATAAAAATGAATTGTGAAATCCTATACAGTGGTGCACTGACTCATGCAGTGTTTGGAGTGTGTACATTTTCTTTTCTTTTGTAGCTTTGGGTTCCAGTTTAAAAAGGAACAGAATTAAGGGACAGTCAACACTTTTATTTTGGTTTTTAAATAGCTCTGCACTTTTTAGCATTGTTTCGCCACTGTACAGCGTATGAGGTTACAAAATCAAAGGGCAATCCTCTAAATTACTTTTTATCCGCCCGGAAGTGAGTACAGCTACAACAAACTCTGCAGAATATTGCATTTACTTTTAGCAAAAATCAAATAAATTGTATGGTACAATTTTAAAATTATAAGTGTCAAAACCTATTGTTATTTTGCAATAATTATTTTTAGAATTTTTTTTGTATTTTTATAGGTCTGATATTTTCCACAACAATATGTAAACAGCAGTGAACCATTCCTTTTAAGCTAGCCATACCTGGCTAGATTCCTCTTATTCAGCACATGGAGCTGAATGAGAGAACTCACTCGATCAAGCATCTGTAAGTGGTGGCCGCATCTGAAAGTGGCAGTCCACATGTAATGGTTCATGTGGTTTTGGGATGGAGGACTGTCGCTGGATGTGTCCAGGATGGGTGCGTCCCACGAAATTCAATGATTACATGTGGACTGCCGCTTAGGGTGACAGCAGCTGCATCTGTGTCATTTACTTCAATGTGTACAGAGCCACATATGAACAGGGACACCTGGCGTTCTTACCGCAACAATCCTTAGGTCCGTGAGGCAGGAATGCCAGATTACCCCGTGTGAACGAAGCCTTGGGGGTTGATTTACTAAAGGCAAATAGGTTGTTCACTTTGCAAGGTAATTTTCACTTTGTGAGAGAAGTTTCTTCTTAGCTTGGTGAATTTGGTGAAATTTCACTTTGCAAAGAATACCTAACCATCTGCAAGGACAAAACAGTATTTTCCTTGCATGTGATTGGCTGATGGAATTCAGCAGATATTCACCTCATTCAGGGGAAACTTCCCCTGCAAAGTGCAAATTCCCTTGCAAAAGCTATTCACCTTTAGTGAATCAACCCCCTAGTCTCTGTCCAGTGAAGCTGACAGTTGGATCTCCCTTGACCTGTTGCACATAGGGCTAGGGCTGAATGTGCAGTTTTTATCTGTAGCTAATGAGGGCATTAACCACTCGTTGACAGTCTTGTTGAGGTGACTGCCTGCAAGTGGTTTACACCAGACTCCATTCCAGACTGGAAATTAAACCTTAACATACTCTGAAAGGAAACTCACACAGACGGAAAGAGAACATAACAATGCATGAAATTGGAAGCCCAGTTCACTAAACTGTTATATTTTTTCTTAAATATTTGTAGTCCTTTTGATCAGCTTTTTAAATATATTGCCACATAATATATGATTTCATGGTATGCCTATTCAAAGAACATTCAGGATTCATATAATCCATTTACCTTTTTTTAGACATGTGCTCACCTTTATGAGTCTCGCCAAAGAGTAAAACAGCCATCGGAAACAAGAGCTGTCATTGGCCGTTGCTTTGTGCTGAGTGAAGACCTGACTACTAGTGAAGACCTGGATGGAGGAGACTGGAAGTTTTGCGAGGGTCGGCCTCAAGGTCATGAGATGTTTGGGTTCTGCCAACAAGGAATGTCAGCTGGATTCACCTCAGATAATAATTACATCATGTTTGGGGCCCCTGGGACCTACAACTGGAAAGGTAACTATTAAGAAGTTATCGATCATTGCTATGGAAGCCAGACCTAATTTGGATATTCAGTTTGCTAGGATTATATGCTAAAGCCGATTACCACAGCCATTGCGTATGTTTTTATTTCTAGAAGAGATAAAAAATTGTTATAAATTACATTTCCTTTAAGTAAACATTAAAGTAAATGCAGCCCATAACTAGATACCATTTAGTTTGCTAAAGCACTGTGTGGCATAAATCAGTGCCATGTTTCTGTTCCATGAAATAGTGTTTTCACCTTTTTTTACATCCTTTTCCCAGCTCAGTGCTGCTATCCTCCAGCCTTTTTCAGCCACTTCCTGTGAACATGCACTTGCTCCAACGTGGGCTGCAGGTCATTATTTTGGACCAGTTTGCTGGTCCATAACTCCCAACTTTCTGAGATGAGAAGAGGTATACCTTCCAGCACAATATATTTAGGCAATGACACAACCCTGTCACTACCAGTTATGTGGACCATTAAGAATTAATTTTTTCAGAAATGATTGGTTAAATCTAGAATTGTTTTTTTCACCATTTCCTTTATACTGGCTTTTTGAAATAGCAACAAGCTCATTAAGAGATAAAATGAAGGTTTTAGTGCAGAATACACTTTTGGTAGTTAAACAGAACCTTTGCATAGATATCTGTACACCAGACCAAAACAAGGGACAACTGAGGAGGAAGGAGGGACAGAGGTATTTGGTTCTAAATAAGGGGCAGTTGGGAGGTATGCATGTGCAATATGTGTCCACATGGTAACTTGTAGTCTACACCAGGGGTGCATGTGACAGGATACAAAGGCAGGGGCACATTTGGGTCAGTTATCACCCCTTAAAAGGTATCAAGCACCTGCATAAAGGACTTTCATAATAGTATGGCCCAAATGACTTAATGGGAGTGCTTGAAGAACATGTTGTGCATTTTCCAGCTTAACAAGCGTCTCTTCCCAACCGGTTGTCAATCGGCCTATACAACAAGCTTACAACAAGTGTCTCTTCCCAACCGGTTGTAAATCGACCTCTTTGGCAACCGGTTGTCAATCGGCCTATACAAAAACACACCCGAAAACGAGTCGAAAACATGCCTAGATATGCATCTACAAATGCACCAAAATTAACAAAGAAGCCAATGCACAGTGTGAACGTAGTCTTACATAGTCATTTTCTACCTTTCCCAGAGATTGGCTCAGTGTAATCCATCCCATCTTTAGCCCGCTTTATAGTATGTTGGGAATTATAAGAATTTAACCCGTAAAGGTGCCCATACACTCTACAACCCTCGCAAGACTTTTGTCTTGCAAGGGTTGTAAAGTACTTTAAAAAAACGTACGATCTGCCAATCTTGGACAGGTAGATCGTACTTGCGATCATCGCAAGCCCTGCCCCCCTGAGGGGCGGGCTTCCGATGACTGCAATGCTGAACGGGCAGTGTGCGCGTGCGCACAATGGCACGTTCGGCAGTGATCTCTCGATCATGTTAAAAATCAGCTGAAAATCGTACGATTCTCGGCTGGTTTTCCAACATGCTCGATATACAAAAGTCATGCGAGCGTACATTAGAAACGGTCGCACGCCTTCTCGTACGAGAATCGTGCAGTGTATGGGCACCTTAAGACGGTAGTAGTTTTTAAATATACAGTTCTCTTTATAAATACATAACTAGATTAAAAATCCTTGTTACATGCCAGCATTTTACATTCCATTTGTAAGTATAACAAAAATGTCTATGAGAATGGTGAATAAATCCCAGCAGTCTTTTAGCCAATTCACATAAAAAAAATTAAAGTTGGCACATATTCCCCCTGCTGGTCTGTTCTATTATGGCAGTGATGGGTGTGCAGCTGTAAGAATACCCCAACTGATTGACTAGTTGTTTGGCTGCAGTCTCAGTTCATCCGAGAATTTTCAGACCAGCTCTTTTGGACAAGTCGATTGAAAAATAAATTTTTGTCCAACGGAAGTTCTCAACAGGGCCACACACTGCTTGAATTTCAGGTCAGCAGGACTGAAATGCTCTGTCTTCTTAACATATATAATTGTATTTATAAAAATGTATTATTGTAAGAACTATACTGGGAGGAACGTATGAGTTGTATTGGTGTATTCTGTTTAAAAAAATTACAAACGGGTACGTGAAACTAAAACACATTTAACCTATTTTTGAGGGTGCCCTGCAGTGTCACCTGAGCACTGCTGCTGTTGCTTCTTGAATGAAACAGATTTAATTGTCTTTCGAACCAGTCTTTGGTTGTGTGTGCGCTTTCCATTTAAACAGGAATACTGTATGTGTTCAAGGCCTGAGCTTCCATCTCATGCTTACTTTGCCTCCCAGGTGAGCTGCGTGTGGAGCTCTTTAATCAGAGTGCTCTGGATCTTGGTACTTACGATGACGGTCCATATGAAGTTGCTGGAGAAAACAGCCAGAAACCCGAATTGATCCCACTGCCGTTCAACAGCTATCTTGGTATGAGGTTGTGGCTGGTTGCTGAAAGAGAGCCTGAAAGAGAAAGAGGACTGCTTCAGAATAACACTGACTGCTGCCCTTGAGAGTAGCAATAATCACAGAACTATACATAATTTATAAAATTACTGCAGCAATATATAGGGCATTACAGATCAGTACATGTGGTAAAACATTTTTAAATCATAAATATTATATTTATTTAAGCATAGTGAGGGGCATAACTACAAATCATGACCACACATCATCATTGTGATGCCCCCTGTGACCACTTGGCAGTGTCAACTGAAACAATAGTGTATTTAATCTTAATATAAAGTATACATAAACCAAGGACAGATAGCATGAGCAGAATTAGAAGATATCTAAAAGCAATGGTCAGCTTTTAAAATGCCACACTAATAAAGAGATGTAGAGCATGGGAGGACTGGGCTGGGGGCAGAAGGGGCCATTACTAATAAGATATGTTGGGTTACGGGCCCTGAGTGGAGATGCTTATATACTCAGGCATCAATTAAATAGAACTTGTATTCAGTGACATATGTTGAGCATTACATAGCTATCTACTCCCTTTACAGACCTGCTGCAGCACTGTCTGTCTTTGTGGCTTTGAGATGTCATGTGACCAAATGTTGAGAAGCTAATCTAAAGATGAAGATAAAAAGTTGTGCATCAATAAAAGTTGTCCTTTAAGAATACTCACCTTTCCATGCCCACCAATCACTGTGGCACCATGCCCACTAATTATGAATGGCCAATTAGGTGTTTGTCTCCCAGGCCAAAATGTACTAGTCCTCTGCTGATACAGGGGGAGGGGAATGTTTTCAAATTATATAATAATTAATATATAATGAGTGGCAAGCGTGGGATTCTCTTCCAGTGCCCATTCTTCCCTTTAGTAGCCCTTGAAAGGAAAGCTTTACAGTATCTAGTAAAGTTGGTGTCATTGGCCCTTGTTGTGGATTTTCCATTGGAGAGTATGGATAGTGTACATTGAAAAGAGAAACTAGAGTGTTTGGCTCTGGCTGTTACAACAGACTAGGTTCGTTTCAGGCATATTTCTCCCTGGGATCACAGATAAATAGCCAAGGTATTATGAATCCTGCCTTACTCTAGGAAAAGCGAAAAAAAAGTTTTTCATAGCTTAAATCAGAAATGTTGCTCCGTAATGCTTATTAAAAAAGCAAAGGGAATTGCTGTTGTAATGTACAATTTGCTCTTAAGATCAGTAAGTGAACCAAATGACTATGACAATTAGAACATTGCTAATGAGACACAATTTCTGCCAAAGCCTCTTTCTTGATCACTCTGTCTCTCAGCTTCCTAAGCCACGACACACACTTCCTTTCTACTTTCTAACTTGTGTCCCCTTCTTTTTCTCTCTCCCCCTCTACCTCTCTTCCTGGGGGACTCATGATCATGGCACAGGAATCTTGTTTGTCACAAACATTGATAGTTCAGACCCGGATCAGCTGGTTTATAAATCACCGGAGCCCAAGGAAGAGGGAGCCAGGCTGGCCCATGATGTGGCTCTTAATAGCTATTTAGGTTTGTAAATTGCATACGTGTGTGCGTGGGCCGGGTTCAGCTCCTTCCTCCTGCATTTTTCTGTCTTCCCCTGAGTGCCTGTCTATGGCTCTGGTGACATTTTATTCGCTTTGCATGTGCTTGCTCTTTATGAGTAGTGTGTGAGGTATGGCTTATATATTTTTATTATTTTGCATGATGCCTTATTGTATTTAATTTTCACATATCTGCCTTGAGCTATACAACATGGTTGCCTTTATTTAATAAAATAGTATGAGGACAACAGTGCAAAGAAACCAAAGGAAACACAAAACAACCAATCATAGATCAACTTTTCACAGGTTACAGTAGAATGGAAGTTGAAATGTATGGCTGGGGGGTTTATAGCATATTCATATTCCCTTCATGAAGAGGACACTACGTGGCCCTGAAACGTTGCAATTTTTGATGTGACAAATATGCGTGAATAAAAGACGCTTTATTTTTGAACACTATCCACTGGTGTGCTGGTGACATTTCTGATATACATTGTGAAGTGCGGCGCCATCCGCAGTCGCTTCAGCACCCATCATTCAGCACAAGGGGTATTCAGTAAGGAGTGCGGTGTTACCTACCGTTATAGCATATTGTGGGCCTGTCACAGTTTTAACCCCTTGCCGTCCGCCCGTAAAATTACGGGTGGACGGCGGATCCTTCCCGACGTTGTCTTGTAAATGTACGTCTTTATTTCTTCTGCTCGTGCACGCCCCCTAGCGGGCGCGCGTGAGCTGATACCCGTCTCATACAGCCGGCCGATCGCTTGTATAACCCTAAATTGTGTGGCGCCCCCCCCCCCCCTGCTGCCGCGCCCCTCCGTAGCCGCTGCCGGTTATCCCGGGCACCACCAGGACCGGCACAGCGGCTGCTCAAAGAGAGAAGGAGGAGAGATCAGCATTTCCCACTGCTGATCTCTTCCCCTTCTCTCTCTCTAAAGTCGGAAGCGATGTGTATTACATCATTACCGCCTTTCGCTGTCATTTCTCTGGCTGGGAGCCAGAGAAAAAGCTGATGAAGCAGATCACTGCTTCATCAGCTTCTTTGGGAGTCCCTAAGTGACATTAGGGGACCCCTGAAGTCTCCATTAAGAGGACCTGTCATTTTTTTCCAGCTATCACATTGGGGGCTTTTTATCCCCCAATGTGATAGCAATCAAGTGAAGTATAAAAAATAAGTTTAAAAAATAAACAGCAAAAAAAGCTTTATGTCCCCTGCGCGCACGCACTTATACACTTATATACGCGTCGGGCGCGCCTACGTGCAAAAACAATGATTGTGCCGCTTACTGTAAAACCTTTATTTGGGATAGTGATACAGATCTCTGTACTTTGACACAGTCAAGAAAATAATAAACTCAAATGTGTTACTGGATAATTGGAATAAAATTGATTTGACTAATCCTGTTGGATTACATTTCACTATATGAATAGTTTTATGCTTTGTGGTTTGCTATGCGGTGCATATGACAATTGGGTTGCTTGCCATGTGTCTTGTAGCTATACAGCTTTGCTATCAGCAGTACCTCTTGCCAATAATCCACCATAGCTATCTATTCTAGTTTTGCATGGAGTTATGATTGTGCTTTTCAGATTACTTCCTTCTGTTAGCTGGTGATATTCATTTGTTAAATATTTATATTTTCAAGTTTTTAAAAACAATATATATTATTTTCATACTACACTCATAATAGATTCTTAGATTTTGGGTGGAATTAGGGAAACTTGAGTACAGTTTTAGGTTCCTATAAAGGTTCCTATATGAGATCTTCTCCCACACCTATCATGTCTGTAACAGGCTAAGCTTTGCTCTTAAGGCCAGCCTCTAGTATGATCGCAACTCTCTATATAGAGAACTAACCAGAGAGTAGAGTGTGTATAAATGCTTCATCACCTTCTCTAGGTGATTCTTCACAGAAATATATCCACAGTGACGTTAGAGAGCTGTGAAGACCTGGAAAGGTCCAATTTCACTGAAAATATAAAAATCTTTTACTGGCTAAAGCTCTGCATTAAATCATTTTTGCTAGTCAAAATGAACTGATCTTGGGACTGTGCTCTGCATTGTAGTAATACAGAGGATAACCCCCTTTTCTTAGTTACCTTGCCATTGATTTGGGCCCTCAGTTTCAAATTTCACCTGCAGGACCAGTAGGCTGAATGGGCCGACCATTTGGATAAAATTATGCTCCATGAGCACTCGTGGAATGCTCATACTCTAGCCTCCCACTCTAGCCTGCCAAGGATATCTAGATAAGACTGAGATAGATGTTTGGCTGTTCAAGAATGTTGCACAAAGGAGCGAGAACTACTGGTCAGATTTTAAAGGGCAACTCCAGTCAAGCAGCAAACAACACAAATAAACTCAGTTGCCAGTTCATTAGCTAAACCTGTCCAGTACCCATAAAGTGTTGCACATGGTCAGCAACCATAGTGTGTAACCCCAAGTGCAGAATTTGCCTTCTGCATGTCAAAGCAGAAATGGAGATTTGTCAGAGTAGACAACATTTTTCTACTCTTCAGCCATCCAGTCTTGATAATACTGCACTCAATCTAGTCTTATTTTACTGCCCTGCACTGTGCTTACAACAGTGGAACTCTTTCTGCACACAACCCTTGTAAACAGTGGTTACTCATGCAGTTGTAGACTTCCTGTCAGCTTGAACAATTCTGGCCATTCTGCTCTGACCTCTCTCATTAACAGGGTGTTCAAACCTCTAGACTATAGAGTAGAGTATGCAAGTCCCAAGAAGCCAGCAGTTTCTGAGATCTTAGAGCCTCCACCATCTGTCACCAAAAATCATTCTATAGCCAAAGCCAATTAAGCTGTGCATCTTCCACATGTTAGTGTTTGGCTGAGCCTCTTGGTGCATGATTTGTATATTAGCTTGCACCACACAATTTACCATCTGGCTATTTTCAGAAGTAGGCATACCTAATAAAGTGACCACTGGGTGTATATACTGTAATGCACATACTCCTGAAAGACACCTGTTCATACTGTGATATTATGGGTACACAGAATAGAGAAAATGGTAATATCACTTTTCAGGGACTGCATTTCTGCACACTTTGAGACACTGTCTGATTTCAGCTTTAAGGTTTGAGTGTATGGCATCTCAGTGTAAAGTCACATGTGGTTTATTTATTTCACCTTAGTTGTTCTTTAATATCGAGTGGACTAACGTAGATACTTTCTACTATTGCTAAGGAGGATAGAGACACCTAAGGACAATCTAAGCTGGTTTGTCCAGCACTTTGTTCAGCAAGGCAGCAAGCTACTACAGTAAGCATAAACAAACAAAACACATGTTCAACCGAGCAACTAACTAAACTGAGGTCAGTCCTTACTAACTGGGTGCCCCCTAATGGGTTTCCCCAAAGTGTGCTGTCAGCAGTCAGCCTTTTCACTCAGCAGCAGGGTCTCATAGCAGAGAGAAAGCTTGAGAGAGCTCTCAGCATTATAGCATAGCTGAGACAAATAATGAGATCTGGCTGGTCTATCTATATATACACAATATATATATATATATTATACTCTAATGATTATAAAATTATGTATTTAATTTAAATTTGAGTATCACAGGCTGGCATAAGGGCTGCAAGTTGCATTAAAAGTATACCTGTGCACATTGCTTCTGCTACATGATCTTGCTTTTGGCTTACCTATACACTGCGTTGTTACTGCTGTCCACATTGCACTGTTTTGCTGCTTCATTGACCATGCTGGTTGGCTGTATGAAATAGCATCCTACATGTGATTTAAAAATCATCATCCACCTTTTTAATACATCTCTTGGATTTAATTAGTGTAATAGAAGTATGGATAGAATAGAAGTATGGAAATCATTATTTATATCTATTTATTGGTAGTAGGTGGAAGGCAAACATACAGTATGTAGTATAAACAGTTATCATTTACAGAAGCTGTTGCATTTTATGAAATCTAGCATGTTATAATGCAGGCTGGTATAGGGGTAAGTTTAATTAAATTAACCAATTTCTTTTTAGTGCAACCAATATTTTCTACTATGAGAGATTTTGCTCCATCTTCCTGTTTGCTTCTCGAGGACAGGAAGTAAAGGGAAATGTCCCTAATGGTTCATGTTATGTAAATATGTAGTGTGCATAGTCTAGACACAGGTCCACTTTACACACATTAAAAAACATTTAAAACGATCCATTGGGGGTAAAAGAGCCTATGCTCTTTTACCCCCAATGGGCAAATAGTATAACTCATTTTGCATTGGGGTAAAACAGCTCAGGCCATTGCAACAGTCATGATTTTCCAGAGCAGTTTTACCTTTTTAGCTCCTATTTAATAAACAACCATCAACTTTTTAACAGGCATTCTAGTGTCTTCTACAGAACCTGAGGTTTGACTGTTGTGGCCTAGTTCCCTATGCATTCTTAATGCAGAGGTCTGATTTTTTTGGTCTGATGATCATTACCTCATTTTAAAATGAATGCTAGTTATCCCTTATCTGTGGCTACCTTTGCCTGTTAGATTCATGCTAAGTCAAAGCTGTTTACTAGGTCATAGCTAAACAATGAACAGCAGTAACAGGAAATCCTTCTGTTAAATCACTTATGCACCATAAATAACAGGATCTATGGGAATAAGTTCCTATAACCTCTACTGTATTTTGTACAAAGAAACATAATATAAAAGTCTAAGCAAATCGCTTGCCCTCTTGTCCCACATTTTGTTGTCAATTATGTCATCTCAGTGCTTGATCACTGTTTTAAACAGTTCAAGAGAGTTGATCCTTTATGATTTCATGTGAATTTAATTACTCTATTGTGATGTTAGGAGCTGCTGGGCATTGTATCGAAGCTATGGCTTACCTTGACCATCATATTCCAAGTAAAGAATTATGTTGTGGTTCTCAGCATAGTGATTTTGAATATAGTGATTAATCATATCCTACCTAATATTATGGTTTTATAGGTAAAATATCTAAACAAGGGGTTTTTAAAGGGTTAACATAGTGTTTAGAAATGTATTTTTCACTCAACAACAGTTGAAGACACTGTTTACATGCTTTACCTGTGAACCACCGGGCAGACAGTCTTACAAAAGACAATGATGCACTCTAATCCAATCACAGGGTGTAGGAGGGAGGTTGCAGGAAGACAGTCTGTGTAGATAGGTGAGCCATAAAGAGGGCAGCAGTGGGCTTTTGTAGGATCAGATTACATGCAGCCTGTACATTCTGACTGGTATCTCTTAATCAGAGCAATTCAATGGACTACTATGATGCTAATTTACTCATGGCATTTTGGTTACACTCGTTGATAGACTGAAATAGACAGTTAAAATGTATATTTGGCCTTTGTTAACTGTTTACTAAGATATTGTTTAATAATGGCATTTTCAAAAGTCTCATTGGCCATAAAGCAACTACCAGTGTGGTGGTGGGGAATATTATACCTTTTTGTTACAAAAGACATCGTAGTGCAACAAAAGGTGGATGAAGTAATTCATATTTTCATCTCTATCATCTCATTTTAACTATTTTGACAGACTCTACTTGAACTGGTTACACATAACCCATCATGTGGGGGGTAAATATAACCAGGACTAGTGGAGCCTGTTGATTGTGGCAAATATCAGGGGCCAGTCTAACATTTGATTTGCGTATCTGTGTCCATCATTGTGGTTGCTGCTTCACCTGCTTCCTAGTCACTGAGCCACATAGTGAGGGGGAGCTGATTCATGCCTCACAGAAGTCCAGAGGTCCTTCATTTACCCCTTACAAAGTTAAAGGGCCACTAAATCTAAACTTCCATTTTCGAATATACATTTTTTTTTTTAAACAAATATGTGCATATAGAAAACCTGCAGTGATTAAAATATGGGAGAAGCTACTTCTGACTTATTTTTAAAAGTGCAGGCTCCAGGGCTGTCATGCTTATCATTGTTTTACTACTTAATGAGTTACTGTAAAGTTTGCAACTCAGGTTCAGTCACGTGTTATGTAGTGAATCAAAAATAAAGATGACTCCCACTACTCAGAGCTTTCACCTTTTATAAACAGCATATTTTTGCCCTTAGAAATACTTTACATTTTCTGAGAGGAGATATTTTTCAAATGATTAACAGCAAATTGCCTAAATAAGAAGCATCAGATTGGAGCTACTACCCTCTGGCTTCTGGGCTGCATACTGGTTCTGGGCCAGTGATGTCAATTCCAGTGCTTAAATAGAGATAAGCAGCATCTATGCAGAAAATCTCACTCCTTTTGCTTTGTGATTAAGTATATTGTATTTAAGATTGTTTTGTTTAGCCTGAATAGTTGCAATGTGAATTTATATCGATAGG
>NW_017307393.1:79630-102992 GCF_000935625.1 Nanorana parkeri | reverse complement strand
ATCTATATATATATAATTTTAGGTTTAATGGCCTTTTAATTCAGGACTTCCCCTCTGGATATATTACTACACATTTAAACTGAATGTCGATTTGTTTTATAACTCCAGCTGAACTATAATCACAGTACACAAGAGTTTTTTGGCCCTTTAGAGCATTGCTCACCTGAAGTTTTCCAGCACAAAAATCTGTTGGCTTGCATTTCAGTTCTGTCCTCCTACTGCAGTCAGTGTGGTTGCCTTTCAGAATACAGAGAGTTCACAGAGTGGAGCTTGATGCTGAATACATGGGTAAAACTTGCAGGAGACAATGATTTGGTACTTTAAGCTGATGCAATAACTCACAGTCATAGTTTAAAGTATAACTATGGTCCAAAATATAAAACTTACATACTGTATATGATGCAGACTATTACTACCACTAACATAGCATTGTATGCTTTTCTGAATCCCCCTGTAACATAGTTTTATTAAATGTTGATCCTGATAGTAGATATGATTTTTCCACTAACTGTAACAGGCCAAGCTGTCCATATAAAGATGCCGTTAAATTTACAAGAAGTACCTTTCTCATCTGCTAAATGGTCAGAGCGGCTGTCAATAAACCAGCAGGGGAGATTGACTGCAGTGGCTTGGATTGTAGCCCAGGGAGATGACCATCCTGCAGAATTGGAAGCTGGTGGTCGTCTTATTAAAATAGGCCTTGGACTTAGAGAGAGAGAGAGCAGAAACCCGACAATGATTTGGTTTTACATTGACTTAAACTTTCATTATCATTACAATGTTAAATGGCCACTCCCCCTAGAGCTAAAGGTGCAGTGTTTGGAAAATGTTGGAGATGTAAATCAGCTAACAGGTTTTTGTGTCCCTCAGGGACACTAGTGGTGGGATCTCTGTTGTGGAGTCCTCAGGTCGCACATCTATGGCAGTAATTACCCAGTTCCCATTGGATGGGAAAATCTCTCATACTGGAGCCCCAAAGAGATATAAAAAGCCACTGGGTGACTCAGCCCACCAGAAAGTGTACAAATGAAATGTTTCTTTTTCGGTCGACTGAACCTGTACTAAGCCTTATGGAAATATATTATTGGAAAGGGCTGAAAAACTCTATGTACATGGACAATTACAGTATATTCACAAATACAGAAGTAAGATTTCTTAATCAAAGAAACCATAATGCCTTTGACTGCAGCCTCTAATGCTCTCCATCTGTACCATGGCTTCTTACTATAGATGGGTCTCCCAGTAATCAGTAACCTTCAGTGCTTTCTCCTTTCTCTAACATCTCTTGTGTGACATGCTCCCTCTAGTTTATAAGTGTTGATTATTAAAAGTTGCTGACTCTTCCCCTGATTCCTCCAGGTTTCTCAGTGGACTCAGGGTGGGGGGTGACAGGGAAGAACAAGCTGAGCTTTGTAAGCGGTGCCCCCCGGGCAAATCACACAGGGGCCGTGGTTGTTCTTCGCCAAGAGAGTGGAAGCCAACTTGTTCCAGAGCTAACGCTATGGGGAGAGACTCTTGCCTCATCGTTTGGTTACTCTGTAGCAGTTGAGGACCTCAATGGTGATGGGTAAGTAAGACCAACAAACACTTCATCACATTTTATTATACTATGATTGAAAACAATAAAGCTTAGATGCTCCTTAAAAACCCTGTAGGGCTTGTGACCGAGAGTCACCAGGGGTAAGCGCCAATTGATCATAGGCTATTTGCAAATAACAGCTAATGGATCAGTCCTTACAAAGGTGATGTTTCAGCTTTTAGTAGATGCTGGCAAGTTAAGCCATCTGAATATTTCCTATATATTTTATGGACTTTATTAGTGAAATGTCTATGTTTGAGCTACTTGGGTCTGCGCACCAAGATATATATGGAGGAAGGGGCTGATTCAGCTTAGCAGATTTCACCTATATCTAAAATACTTTCTTGGTGAACTGATCCTTTAATATGACTTGTGCGAGGGGAACACAGAATGTACAAAACAGCTAAAGACCTGTGCTGGTGTTCAGTTATTGAAAGTTCCTGCAGTCCTTGTTTACTGTGACTTCTTACAAAGCTGGTGATCAGTGATAGTCTATAAATGATGATGCTGATGTAAATTATAAGCACATATTACAAGTTATTTTTTATAAACAGACACCAATTTGAAAGATGAATTACAAGTTTCCTTACAGGCACATAGGTGGAAATCTATGACCAATATGATATTGGCAAACTTTGGGTTGATTTCCTAGAGGCAAATAGGCTATTCACATAGAAAGGGAATTTTCCCTTAGTTTAGTGAAGGTGGTTAAAAAAATTCACTTTGCAAAGAACCGTGCAAGAACAGTAAACAAAAACTGTATTTTTGTTTGCATGTGATTGCATGATGGAAGTCAGCATAGCTTCCCCTTATTCACTAAGCTAAAGGTAAATTCCCTTGCAAAAAAACAAAGCAAATAAGCCTATTTTCATTCAGTACATTACCCCTTTCACTCTGTTCTTAGCTATCTTAGGCTAAAAGAGGCTATAAGTGACCCATGGCAGCTTTTATCTGGGTAGCTGTCAGCCGTGAGTGATAAACCTTGCCTATTTTAAATTTCTTCAGTACTGACATACTCCTAAAACATTTATAGCTTTCTTACTAAACGCTTTTTACAGCTATTTGATTAAAGCCACATTTATATAATTATGTTTATTGATCCTTTAAAAGCAATACACTATATTTTATCAATATTTCTAATGTGTTGTACCTTTTCTTTGATTTCTTACTTTTTATATTTCATTCATATTTACAATTATCTGTTTTATTTAGCTGGACTGACCTAGTGGTAGGTGCTCCCAATTTCTTCTCCCGGAAAGAGGAAATTGGTGGTGCCGTGTATGTCTACATGAATAAAGATGGGAAACTGGATAGCTCTCCTCCTATACGACTGAACGGAACAGATGGTTCCATGTTTGGGTTGACTGTGGGCAGCTTGGGGGATATAAATCAGGATGGATTCAAAGGTAAACATAATGTCTTGAGAACACACATTGTGTATGATATTTATATATGTATAGCAAGTAACTTTATAAATGCTATTTTGCAATAAGTAGCTTCACAGAAACTCCCTTAAATAGTAATGTTATGTGCAGAGTGCATGGCTGCTGTGCAGATTATCTGCACCTTAATCTCCAAGTTCATCTGCTGGAATCATTACAAACAGGTTTCACTCACCTTGTTGGAGATTTCATTTACCTTACAATATGGGTATTTATGTTAATGCTTAATTTCATTCAAATGTAAAAAGCCACCATTAATCCAGCACTGAATCTATTAATAAAAATACAGCTGCTAAAAGTACATAAACCTCTTTTGATATCAGCCTTATGTAATTGTCAGCACAGGAGCCCTGGAGGAAGAGTCAACATTTGTAGCAAGTTAGACTCCACTGCAGTGGTAATGTGCTGACACTAACTTTTATTTAGAGGAGGAGAGAGCAAAGTTAGGAACTTTTCAATGTGCTACTGCTCCTTCATTGTCCAGTCGTCGGCTGGCGTGTGTTCTATAATTGGAATAATGAGGATTCCTATGTAACTACCCACAGCTGACTTTATGTCAACTGAGTTCCTTTAAATTACATTTCAGCCAGACTGTCCTCAGCCTCTTCCTAACCTGAAACTGTTAGTAACATAAAACCTGTTTACTTCTGTCTACAGATATTGCTGTTGGGGCACCATTTGATGGCAGTGGGAAACTATTCATATATCATGGAAGCCGGACAGGATTAGTAACCAAACCAGCACAGGTAATACAAAGCTAAATAAAAGGCATTATTCCATATTTCAAAGATGCACAATATCTGAATATCAGAGGAAAATTTAGTTGGAGCATTCCAAAAACACCATTGCCTCTTGTTGCAGCATTACATTACAGGAGGACCTGGATAAAATAGGGGAGTGGGCATTAATGTGGCAGATGAGGTTTAATGTCGATAAATGCAAAGTAATGCACTTTGGAATTAAAAATAAACAAATGGGTTATACAATTATGGGTATGCCGCTAGGGAAGTCAGAAATGGAGAAGGATTTGGGGGTCATTGTAGACCACAAACTGAAAGGTAGTTTGCAGTGCCAGGCTGCTGTAAACAAAGCTAGCAGGGTCTTGTCCTGTATTAAAAAGGGGATGTATTGCAGGGACAAGTCTATAATTTTGCCACTTTATAGATCATTGGTTCGACCTCATCTGGAGTACGCGGTCCAGTTCTGGTCACCAGTACTAAGAAAAGATGTCCTTGAGTTGGAAAAAGTCCAGCGGAGGGCAACCAAACTAATTAGGGGTATGGAGGACCAGAGCTACGAGACAAGGCTACTAAATTTAAACATGTTCACATTGGAGGTGAGGAGATTGAGGGGGGATATGATCTCCATGTACAAAATGTTCAATGGTGGCAGCAACATTAGCGATAAACTGTTTAAAATTAACTCCATTACAAAAACTAGAGGCCACCACCTAAAATTGGTGGAAAAAAAATTCCAGCACAAGGGGCGAAGGGGGTTCTTCACAGTAAGATCAGTTAGGGTCTGGAACTCACTGCCACAGGCGGTGATTTCAGCAAAGAATGTGGAATTGTTCAAGAAACTTTTGGACGATTTCTTAAGGGACCGTAATATACAGGGGTACAGGTACTCCTAGAATGAGATCCTAATAGGTTGGACTTGATGGACTAATGTCTTTATTCAACCTCAAATACTATGTAACTATGTAACTATGTAACTATGTAACATTGTGTACAAACTGTCTGGGTCTAGAAAGAGCACAAGAAACAGAACATTTCCAGATCACTGTTGTTTTACATATTCACAACCCTAGAACCTTTCCACTGTAGTGCAACACTCTGGTATTAACCCAGGACTGTATACTACTACACAAAGCATCCCGAATAATAGAAGTATATGTGGTTTTTTTAGTTTATATACAGATAAAAAGGAAGGTGAAAAAGTCTTAACTGGTTAAGTATCCTCCCCTTTTTTGCTGTGAGATGCCTAAATGAGCTCTGGAACCTTCATAGGTCTCATAAAAAGTTGATTGGGGTCCACCTTTGTGCAATATGTATGTTAGGTGAATTTAATAGATTTAATTGGAATTTTACCTGTCTTGATTATTGGTTGTAATGGTAGAAAGTGTGGAAAAGAAAATGGAAAGCACTGTAATTTTGCAATTTATAAAACTAAAATAGCCCCCTTTAACTTTAGTTTTGAGCTGTTTTTTTACTTTGTTCCACAGATCTTGGATGGAGTGAGTGTTGGGGTAACTACCTTTGGTTATTCATTTTCTGGTGGCCTTGATATTGATGGAAACTCATATCCAGACCTGGTAGTTGGATCTTTATCTGACACAGTGGTCCTTTACAGGTGAGCTCCTGCATAACTGTATATCATTGGTCATAAATTATGTCTCTAGTGTGATTTTAAAAATAGAACAACCCTCACTTTGGAAAAACATTTTTTTTTTTTAATGCTCCATGCCTCTAACACTTCAAGAAATTCCAGAATTGAATTTCAAAAATGTATTAGTTGTATGTGTAATGCTCCCTTTTAGCATATTACAGCTGAAACAATTAATTAATTCAGCAGTTCCTAATGATAAACTATGTCATTTAAAGGAGAACTATGGCCTAACCCTTTTTAGCCATAGTTCTCTTCAGGGTCACAGGAGGATATATACTAATGTCCTCCGGTGACCCAAAACTCAGTTTATAGCGGGCTACTGCCCGCTATATGCTGAGAGCGCAGAGCTACGCCGAGTACTGTCGAGATCCACCCCACAATACTGTAAAGATCCACCCTGCTGACTGATTGACAGCTGGCTCTGCCTCTCTAAAAGCAGAGCCAGCTGTCCCCGCCCCCTCCCACGTCAGTTCCTCCAGTCAGCGCTGGAGGATCGGAGAGGGGAGGATCGGAGAGGGGAGGAATTATGAGTGTTTTTCACTCACCCCATATTTCTCCTTTAACATTATATGTAAGAGTCCACCGTTAAATAAATAAATCATTATATTTAATTACACAGTTATTAAGTCAGGTTGCCAACTATAATGTTTATCTTTTCTGCATCTCAGATCTCGCACTGTTATTCGTGTTAATAAAGAGGTCACTGTTACTCCGCAAAACATTGACTTGGAGCAGCAGAGCTGCAAGAATGGCCCCGGGATCTGGTAAGAATGGATTTTTATTGCTGAGAATTTGGCATTCAGTTGCACCATCATCATATCAAAGGTTCTGTACCACACCAATATACATTTGTGCACATGAGTTTTGCTAATTTGTATATCACGCCTGCATCAGATTTCATCCTCATGATCGTTAATAAAGTTTACAAGTACACAAAATTAGCATCACTAAATGCAAGTAGCTTTGTGCATGCTCCATACATGAAATTGTGCTATTTGCCATGTTTTGTTCGCATTCCCTTTCTTTGTAATAAATTCCCATTATGTCCTGTTTTATTATGTTTTCTTTGTTCACATATTTTTAAATTATGGATGCTATATTGTCAGATTACAAACACACATTGTTATTGATTTTGAAAAAATATACATACATAGCTAAATCCATGAGCAGCTGTAGTCATTAGTACAAAGGGGAAATAAATATAATCACATCCAGTGCAAATAAAAAGAGAACAATCCTCTATGTGTCACTCACATACAGAGGGCAGTACGGTTTGCGGTATATCATGCATAGAGCTACAAGGTACATAAATATTATGAAGATCTTACAGAGATATTACAGAGACCTATTATCAAGCATATAGGTATTAACCCCTTAGTGACACAGCTTCAGAAATGTTTTTCGTTCCTGGGGACACAACCAATTTTGTAACTTTTGCTATGTGTTTGTTTAAAGGAGAACTATGGGGTCAGTGTTTTTCCCCATAGTTCTCCTTAGGGTAACGGGAGGACACAAACTAGCGTCCTCCCGTCACCCTAAGCTCAGTATACCGCGAGCTACAGCTCGCGGTATACTGAGACGCCGCACCTGGAGCGGATCCCGACTTAGATGACGGGATCCGCCCAGCTGCGTGAGTGACAGCTGGCTCTGCCTATCTAGAGGCAGAGCCAGCTGTACCCGCCCTCTCCCCTGTCTGCTCCGCCAGTCAGCGCTGGCAGATCGGAGCGGGGAGAGGGGAATCCAGCCCCTCCCCCTGTCACGGCAGAGAGCCGTGACAGGATCGAGAGGTGAGGGAACCTGGTATGTTTTCCCTCACCTCCCGATCTACTGAGCCGACCTGTGACAGTCTCATTGTCACAGGTCGGCTTAGAACTATGACGTGAGTGGAAATCACTCATGTCATAGTTCTCCTTTAACCATAATATCCGTCTTCTTGTGCATTGCACCTACACATATTATATACCATGTTTTAAAGGACAAAATGGGCTTTAATTTGATGTAACATATGCATGTATACATTCTTATTTTTTTAATAATAAAAAAAACACACATTTTTCACAGTTTTGGCAGTAATAATATCTACATAATTAGTGTAACTAACAGAAAGTAATTCATAATAAATTATTTTATTCGTCCTGATTTATAGGGCATACCATATGTCTGAGATTTCAGTTTAATTTGGGAGTTATAGGTCACAAAATACAAGGAGTGAAATACAATTTTAGTGTGGAACAATTTTAGAACGTAGTATGTTTGTTTCCTATCTTTAATAACCTCCTCGGCACTACATTTTCTCATAATTTTAAGAAATGTATTTGTTGAACTTTTTTGACTTTTTAAAACTTTTTTCCTAAAAAATGCAAAACAAATTTGAAAATTTTTATTTTTAATCTTTCTTTTTTTTAAAAGACTAGTTGGCACTAAGGGGTTATTTTTTTACTTACAGGGGCTTTGATATCTACTGAACCATATCACAGCCGGCTCCGCTGAGCTCTCATTGTAATGACAGTTCAGCGTCCCCTGGTTACTAAGTAATTTCTATTTTTAATCTTTCTAATTTTTATTCTTTCTAATTTTTAATCTTTCTAATTTTTAATTTTTCTAATTTTTAATCTTTCTAATTTTTATTTTTAATCTTTCTTTTTTTTAAAAGACTAGTTGGCACTAAGGGGTTATTTTTTTATATTTTTCACAGTTTTGGCAGTAATAATATCTACATAATTAGTGTAACTAACAGAAAGTAATTCATAATAAATTATTTTATTCGTCCTGATTTATAGGGCATACCATATGTCTGAGATTTCAGATTAATTTGGGAGTTATAGGTCACAAAATACAAGGAGTGAAATACAATTTTAGTGTGGAACAATTTTAGAACGTAGTATGTTTGTTTCCTATCTTTAATAACCTCCTCGGCACTACATTTTCTCATAATTTTAAGAAATGTATTTGTTGAACTTTTTTGACTTTTTAAAACTTTTTTCCTAAAAAATGCAAAACAAATTTGAAAATTTTTATTTTTAATCTTTCTTTTTTTTAAAAGACTAGTTGGCACTAAGGGGTTATTTTTTTACTTACAGGGGCTTTGATACTTACAGGGTTATTCACAAAGCTGCCAAAGGCAGCCATGTGAATAACCGACCCAAAGTGAAGTGAGCCAAACGCTATTCACTTCAGGCTTGTACAGCTCATTTCAGCCGTATATCGGCTGAAATCAGCCATACATCGGCTGGCTTCAGGTTGGCCGAATATGCTCAGCATGTTCGGCCGACCCGAAGTGCAGAAGGAGTTTGACTCAGCCGATCCAACATCTGGATCGGCTGAGCCGAACCTCCGGCAGGCTACTCACTGCTGTTCGGCCTATTTTCAAAAGGGCCGAACAGGAGTTAGTGACTAGCCGAATGCCGCCAAGCGGCATTCGGCTATTCTGCTCGGTACCTCTATGGTACCGAGCAGAATAGAAAGACAGTTAAAAAAAAAGTAGAAAATGATTGTGCGGAGCTCTCATTACAATGAGAGCTCAGCGGAGCCGGCTGTGATATCAAGGCTGGTTCCACTGAGCTCTCATGACAGTTCAGCATCCCCTGGTTACCTGGTAACCAGGGGACGCTAAATTGTCATTGCAACTGGCAGGAGCCAGCTGTGAGATCATGGCTGGCTCTGCCAAGCTGTCAGTTGCAAGGCTTTTGGCCAATGGCCGGTCACTCGGACTGCTTCGGGTTTCACTCAGTCGAGCCGAAGCATATGCCTTCGGCTTGACTGAGCTGTTCGGGAGCTGTTCTACTGAACCAAAGGGCTCAGGAGGCTGAAGCTAGCTGAAGGATCATCTGGAGCTACGGCTGATCCTTCGGCTAGCTTTGTGAATAACCCCCATAGTATCTCTGAGTAGAAGACAGTATTTTCCCCAGAGATACTTAGTATCACTTTTCTAACACACAGCTGGCTCGCAGGTGCACAACACAGTGAGCTGCTGCCAGCTCTGTGACTGTCACGGCTCTGCGATTACAGGGATCAGCTATTGATATGATCACAGGACTGTAACCTCCTAATCTGCTGTTGAGGGTCTGCTGTAGACCCTGAGGGACCCATCAACAGCAGTAACTCAATGAGCGCTGGTCCTTTCATTGTACCGCATGACGGGATTATTCCGTGACATTAACTAACTGAACGATCGTAACGGGATAATCCTGTCATCAGTCAGGAAGGGGTTAAATTGTATAGAACATGGAAATAAATAATAAGTAGGATCTAAGGCACATACCTAAAGTTAGGGTGGATTAATGATGCAGAAGGGGGGTTGGATAGGCGCGGTTAGTGAACCAGCCCTATAGTCCAACTAGCAATTCCATAATATAACATTTTTGCTAAAGGTGCCTTGATGCTTTTTAGAAAGCAATCGTTAGACTACTGAGTTCCAAGATACCAGGAGACCCATTTTAGAACCACCGATCTGCATACAGCAAAAAGTGCCCTGTGGATGAGTCAAATTATTCCAGAAGGCAGTCATTTACTTTTTACTGGAAAGATTTGTTCAAGCAAGATCACTGTCTGGCTTTGATAGGTTCAGTGTTGAGTGTTATGTGTTGCTTCTATATTGTCAAGGCTTTTCTTTCTCATTTCAGTGTGGAATTTAGAGCATGTTTCAGCTATAGTGCCTTCCCTGCAACCTACAATCCAAAGATCAGTGAGTAGTTTTTACTTCTGCCTTGTGAGGCAGAATTATTAATTACTGATAGCTTTTTTTGAAGTTTACTTCATAATTGTCTTTATGATATTTTGTATTAATTTCATTTTTGTAAATAGCTTTTTGCCCCCCCCCCCCCCCTCCCAACAGGCGGAACGCCAAGGCCCGGTCGCAATTGCGACCGCTGCAACCCGGTAGTTCCGCCAGTGCTGGAATTTGTAGTCCTGTATAGCTGGTGGTATTCTACATTCCTGTATAATCATTATACAGGAATGCAGAATACCACCAGCTATACATTTTACGTAAAGTCAGCAATACTCCCACATCAATGAGAGGCTGAGGAAAGGGAGATTATAAAAATAAATGAAGGAACCCTAAACTGTAAATAAGCGATTTATGTTATAAATGATGTTTGCGCTGTGTTGGTGTTTGTGTTGTGATAAAATGATACAGGCGTATATTTCATTACAACACAAGGTATTACAACGCACGGCATTGCGTCACAAAGCTTTGCCATGCGCTGCCACAGTTAAATTAATGTTTTTTTACGATAGAAAAAAATCATGCACTGCGATGCATTCTAACAACGCACTGCAGCTCACGTGCCTGGCGTGCACCACAATATGTTGCACGTGTATGTTATGTGTGTGTGTGAGGGGGGACGGGGGGATACATATGTGTCCCCAGTTATTTACAAACACTGGAGTGATCAGACGATCACTCCAGTGTTTGTGCTGTACACGGAGGATCGGTAAATATCAGTGATACTAACCGATCCTCCGCTCGGCCACGCACACAGCTGCTGGCATCCTGATACTGACAGGAGGACAGCGGCTTCTCTCTCCTCCCTGCCTGCCTCGATCACGATGATCGAGCGGTAGGCGGGGAGGAGAGCGCAGCCGCTATCCTCCTGTCAGTTTCAGGACGGCAGCGGCTCCCCCCTCGGATCCGCCACTGACCTGCACACCCGACCCGCTGGACTGACCGGAAGTGACTTCACGCCACCAACGTGACGTCACTTCCGCCTTCAGTCGAGCAGCGCTGCTGATGGGGCCCCAGCTTGTCTTGAAGCTGCTGGAGCTGCTAGGGCCAATCCTCCATCCCCGGCTGCTGCGGGGGCCCGGCTGCCTCCTCGCACTTCACCGTCGGCCGATACTCATGTATGGGTCCCGGGCGGGTCCCGGAGGCTGCCCAGGCCCCTTACATGAGTATCGGCCGTACCCTCCCTGACGGCGGCCCTGTACACAATGGAGTGTCAGCTAATCCACTTGCATGGCAAGCACCTGGATCTGATAGGGCCTACATAGTTTTAGCTAATTGTTAGCCATATACCTCGCCATTCTGGTCCTCATACATAGGTGGAGGTAAAAAGGGCAGGCTTACTGCTGCTTGATTATCCACACAATTCAGTAAAGCACCAGCACAGGACTCTCAGTAATAGTTTCATCAGCATTGATTTTGCATGAAATCTACCTGGGAATAATGCAAAACTGATTGACCTTAAAGGAGAACTATGGGGTCAGGGCTTTCCCCCATAGTTCTCCTAAGGGTAACGGGAGGACACAAACTAGCGTCCTCACATCACCCAAAGCTCAGTATACCGCGAGCTACAGCAATTTCTTCCAAGGTATTTGCGCATTGTAGGAGTTGACCCTGCCGTCCATCTGCACCACCATCTCCAAGCAGGGCAGAGTGTTTCAGGGGCTGTAAGGGGTAGTATGGACACTTGTCCACACTGCAGATGGGGCTGGGTAAGAACAGAAATTGTGGATAGACAGTGGGCAGAAGACTGGGAGAGGCTCCATTGCCTGAGCTATGTGGGTGTCGTGGTATGTCTCAAGTATGAAAGTCTTGCAAACTAGACAAGGGGCAGCTTTGACACATTGATGTTGATGAAATGTTACTTTTTGATTATTATTTAATTTAATAAGTAAATTATTATTTAAATTAATAATATTAAGTACATCATTTTGCACTTCTAAGACAATGCATGAATCTGGTGATTATTTACAAAGCTGACTGTCGTACAGTAAAGGTCAGTCTTCTATGGAAGCCTTGTCCTTTTCTAGTGAGTTGAGTCAGGCATGGGCCACACATGCCAACATGACATACATACATTGTATGAATGGAAATTGCTGGCAGATGAAGACAGGAACCCAGTTAATACATACGGTAGTTCCCACTGTAGTCTTAAGATCAGATGCTGACCATTTTGAGCACCTCCATAAAATTGTATTTTGAAGTTACTTTGTAAGTCGGAAGCTTTAGATATTTCAGCTATCTTATTGTATGTTGTTCAAATGAAAAAAAAAATGCATTTTATCAAATATGTTTAGTTATAATTTTGTATCCATTTATTTTCTATTTCTTTTAGTTTTAAGATGTGTATTTGAGGCTGAAGCAACTAGGAGACAACAAGTGAAGTCCAGTCGTGTTTCTTTTATAAACCGCCAACCAAATGATCCAGAACACCAGTTCAGTACCACAGTAGAACTCCACAGACAGTCCTCCAGCCGCTGTACTACCGCCATATTCCAACTTCAGGTGACCTATACTAAACACTTTATTTACTTAGTAAGGTTGGTTTACTAAAGGAGAGGAGGCTGTTCATTTTTAAATGTTAGTAAATAATGTGAAGCAGGGTTCACTTTAAATACTTAATTATGTGCTAGCAAAAATCGTGTTTTTTATCAGAAATTTTTCTCATGCATGATTGGGTATTCAAAGGGAACACAGGATTACGTTAGTGAATATTTGCAATAGCCAATAGCAAACTAGCTATTGTACCCGCCCACTGCTGCAGTTCTCCATCAGATCCCTACTAGTGATTGACAGCAGCAGAGGGCGGGTACAATAGCTAGTTTGCTATTGGATATTGCAAATTGAAATAGCCAATAGGAATCTAACAATGCATTCCTATGGTGAAAATGTTTTTTTTTACTTTTTTTTGACGGCAGCAGAACCGCCGGCCAATAGAAAACAGTTGGGCGGAGCTAGCTGTCACTGCTAGCTCCGCACAATCGTTTTCTATTAATTTTTTTCTACTTTTTAAACTATTTTTCTGTTCTGCTCGGTCCCACAGAGGGACCGAGTAGAACAGCCGAGCCGAATGCCGCTTGGCGGCATTCGGCTATTCACTCACTGCTGTTCGGCATCTATGTGAATAGGCCGAACAGCAGCGAGTAGCCTGCCGGAGGTTCGGCTGAGCCGATGCAGATGTTGGATCAGCTGAGTCGAACTCCTTCTGCACTTCGGGTAGGCCGACCCAAAGCCAGCCGAAGCCACCCGATGTACGGCTGATTTCAGCCGATAAATGGCTGGAATTAGCCGTACCAGCCTGAAGTGAATAGCCGAACAGCGTTCGGCTCACTTCGCTTCGGGTCGGTTAGTCACTCGGCTGCCTACGGCAGCTTAGTGAATAGACCCCTATATATATGTCATATACCTGTGTATCTGATGTGTTAATTCTGTTAATGCTGTATACCTGTCTGGTTTACTGATCTCCTCAATCACTAACAGGAGGACGTTAGAGACAAACTTCGATCGATCCCAGTGACTCTGACATACAATATCCTAGAAGCAAGACACAAGCGTCAGTCTGCAGACGAGTCGCTGCCCCCTCTCATGCCTATCCTCAGTGAGGAAGAGCCCAATGTCTACAACACTGAGGTTAGTATATTGAGATATAAATGGTTGCATTATGAGGGCTGAACTGTACTGATAATGTTTCATCACACTCACTCACAGATACAATTATGTTCTATTAGATTATTTGTATTGTTCTACATACTACATACTGTTTAAGCTTGTGCATTCAACAACAACAGGGGCCAGATGGCATTCCACTGTGACAGACATAAGTTGTACCTATAGGATAAGCCTTAGGAACCTAAATCTAATAATATACTGTCTATACCAGGGTGAAACTACAAATTACATCATGCATTCTGAGAGTCATGCCTATGGCTGTCAGAGTCTTGCAATGCCTAATGGGATTTGTACTTGCACCACAGCTGGAGGGCCAGAGTTTGCCTAGCCCTGATCTTAGCACATATTCATACTTTACCATTTGAGGACCTTTATGAAGAACTCCAGGGAAAATATTCTTAACCCTTGCAGCGTGGCTACCCCCAGACTGCAAGGGTTAAGTGCTTGTTTTGGTCTATGTGCAAAAATAGCAAATTTATACTCACCGGATCTGGCTCTTACACCAGTCCTTCCAACCTGTCGCCCCCTCCACTCCAGTGGTCTAAGGTCCCGTGAGTCATCATGTCATATACATGTATAGGACATGAGGATGCTGAGGGACATACTATTGCTGCAGCAGTGGAGAAGACAGGTAGGAGGGAGCACTGTCACAGCCAGCTGGCTCCAAAGTTTGGGTGAGTATAACTTTGTTATTTTTGCTCCTAGACCAAAATGAGCAATTAACCCTTGCAGTGCAGGGGAAGCCCCACTGCAAGGGTTAAGAAAAACATTTCCCTGGAGTTCTTCTTTAAAGATAGGAGCAGGCCCGATATGGGGAGGGGGGCTAGCGGCGCGGGGGGGTGTATTGTGGAACCTGGCCTTGGGGCGGCAGGTGGAGTAAATCCGGCCCTGGATAGGAGGTACATCCTAAAACTTCAACAAAGCTTATGGGACTATTTTCATATGTTTAGCACCTCTTCCACTGCCACTGCTATTACTGGCAATTACCGGCTGCCAAAATGACAGGGAAATTATTTGTGTTACATAGAAGGAGCAGTTGTGAAATTGCTGTCACCCCTGTGTAAAATGACAGGATAGTCTGCCGGTGTCATTGTGTAAAAGAGTAATTTATTGTTACATTATATTTACTATTTCATTCATGTGTTGATCAAATGTGTGATCTGCATATGCTATATTCAGGGATACAAGTATTCCTAAGAATGAGATGATGCATGGACCTATATGGGTTGGACTTGATGGACGTATGTCTTTATTCAACCCCAAATACTATGTAACTATATGATTAAAAAAAAACTTGCAAGTAAAAAGTAAATATATATTTTTTAAATAAATGTGATTTAAATGTATTCCTATTTAACCCCTCTTAACCTTTAGTTACCCTAATCATCCTACTGAACTTTTCCTTCCCTTCTCCACTATTATTTTTCTGCTGATTTTCATTATTAACATTTTTTTTGTTTGTTTTCATTCATTCGGTTGCCGTGCTTTGTACCAAAACGTAATTTTAATTGGGCAAATTATAGAATAATTTGTATACTTTTTATTTACATTAAAACTACTTTTTTAGCATAAAGTAGAAAAAAAAACAGTTTTTCATCTTTTTTAAAAATCATTTTGTCTATAGATAACATTAAAAAATATATAATTTTTGCAAGACAAGATTGTCCCAAAAAAGCTTAGTTTGTCCCTGGAAAAAAAAACAATGTATGTATTATCGTAAATTATGACAAGGTGATCATCAAATAAACAGGACCTTTGCTTTGGCCCATAAGGGGGTATACAGGTACAAGAGCTGAAGTGGTCAAACCCACTGCATTAAATATATTCATAACTTGCTATATATAATACAGTCACTTGTTTTTTTTATATAGAATGCAAAAATAAAGCATAGTCTTATATACATGTTTGTCACCAGTTATCTGTATTCAAGTGAAATTGACATTGTTTATTAAAATGAAGTCAGAAAGTCTAGTTTAGTCATATTAAATTGGAAAACATACATTTTGGCCTGACGGTTGGGAGCCTTCTTTGCATATATCTCAGCATATCAGACATTCAACATCTTATATGTTCAATAAGCTGTCTTTATTTCTGTGTATCTTTTCTAATGTGTTTCTACGTATCATTGTTGAGGGACTAACTCAGTAAAAATATATGACATTGGACTATTTTATTACAAGTCATTGATGTCTCATCATCTTGTTATTTAGTCCCTTTAGCTGAGTCTGACTCTTGGAGCTCATTGAATGGAATATGACACCAAACTTTAGCTCTTATGTGGTGATTTATAAACCATTCGCACAGCGAACCGATGTGTGTACGAGATTCACAGCGCATTATGGCCAGTAGCGGGAGCCAAGGAGCTTAGGAATTTCATATGCTTCTAGGCTCTATCTAGTGACCCCTGATAACCTGCAGGTTCACATTTATTGCTGCAGCATTGCTGTCTAGCCAACTTAAAAAAGGACTCCAGGGGGATATGATTATTAACCCTTTGAATGGGGCTACCCCCACACTGCAAGGTTTAATTGCTTATTTGTGTCTAGGAAGGAAAAAAAAAGTTATACTCACCCGATCCTCAGAGCTTGTTCTTAGACCGGTCCCTGGAGCCTTTCTCTCCCTCCATTGCAGTAGTCTAAGGTCCCATCATTTATCACGTTATATACACTGTGTGTAGAACGTGAGGATGTTGAGGGATATTCCATCACCGAAGGAGGTGACAAACTGGAGGTAGCACTGTCACAGCCAGCCACCTCCGAGGATCGGGTGAGTATAACTTTGTTATTATCAATACAAGCAGCTAAACCTTGCAGTGTGGAGATAGCACCATTGCAAGGGTTAATAATAGTTTTCTCCAGAGTTCTGCTTTAACCTCTGATCTCCCTTTTCCTTTGGACCTTCCCATCATCAGTTCTTTCTTCTGAGAATCCCTTCGTTATATAATTGAACCACAACATCTGTGATTTAGTATGAATGCTAGTTCATAATTTGCTACATCATATAGTATAGATCTCTGATCTTTGTTAGACTGTATACATATTACATTGTAAACTTCTTTACATATTTGTAATCCTCATCATACCAATATTATCTTATACGACATATCTTTGTGGTTGATCTTACATGAATAATTGTGCTGCATTTGTACAATTGCACATACAGGTGAAACTCGAATAATTAGAATATCGTGCAAAGTTCATTTATTTCACTAATGCAACTTAAAAGGTGAAACTAATATATGAGATAGACTCATTAAATGCAAAGCAAGATAATTCAAGCCGTGATTTGTCATAATTGTGATGATTATGGCTTACAGCTCATGAAAACCCCAAGAACCCCAAATCCGCAACCTCAAAAAGTAGATTATTACATGCAATCAATAAAACAAGGATTGTACATAGAACAATATCGGACCTCTGAAAAGTACAAGCATGCATATGTACTCAGTACTTGGTTTGGGCCCCTTTTGCAGCACTTACTGTAATTAATTTTGCACTATATTCTAATTATTCGAGTTTCACCTGTATATCTGCGTGTTGGACATGGTTACAGTTCACCAGTTTGCTGTGCACTTCTGCCCAGCGGCGGAACTACCAGGGTCGCAGCTCGGGCACTTAGAGGGGGCCCAGGACAGGAGAACGGGGCCCGTAGTAACCGCTGATTACCATGATATTTAATATCCCGGTAACCGCTAATATCAGTACCGGGACCTCTTCCTCCTGTTGAGGAGCAGCATGTGTGCAGGGAAAGGGACCCTCCACAGCCCACCTTAGAGTCTCTGTGCAAGGTCTATGGTGCTCTCTGGGGGGGGGGGGGGGGGGCGGTCTTCATGGATTCTTGCACCGGGGCCCTGAGGTCACTAGTTGCACCTCTGCTTCTGCCCCAAGTTGTTATACAGTATAAACAAAATTCATGTCTCATGCAAAATGTGTTGTTTTTACTCTGATCAGGTACACTTTCTGAAAGAAGGCTGCGGAGAGGACAAAATATGTCACAGTAACCTGCAGTTGAACTATAATTTCCACTCTCGTGTTGGCAACACAGAACACTTTGTAGCATTGCCCATGTAAGTGCAAAAAATGGAATGTAACATCTGAATGCTAATTTTAGAGGTTGATTTATTAAAACCAACATGCAACCAATTTAGAATGAAACATGGCACCTGATTGTTTGTTATTGGCATCAGCTCCACTTCTGTTCTCATTTTCTTTTCCCCATTGTAAATGAATTACTCCTCAGTGCATCCTGATGTAATTATTAAATATAATTTGAGTCTTTGGTAATGCCAGACCCTAGTATCAGTAAATGTATTTTGTTAACCTTTTATGCTTGGATAATATGCTAAAAGACTCTGGCATTCATAAATATCTAATGCCAGGCTCTGCTTGATCTATGGCAGTCATGAGAAATCACAAAGTGTCTTGCCTATGTCTTTGGCCCCTGACCCACAAATACCATATAGCTTTACATTTTAGGAAGCTCAAAACTGGCTCTTTGAAATTATCAATTTTGCTAATTTTATTTACTATTACAGTTACATTTGCACTTATAGATTCCTGAAATTGATAAGTTAAACCTTGTCAAATTATGAGAATCCCTTTCTTTTAATATGGAGGTCAGGTTACCTAATAAATTGTTAGCTTTAAATTGTATTTGGTGCCTGAAAACGTCCCTCTATTGCCTTGTTCTCATAATGACTCTGGCCAACACTAATTGACAGGTTAAATAATTTCTGGCTGTCCATACCCCATACAATAATTTCTGGCTGTCCATACAGACCTATGCCTACATCCCTAAAAGAGTAATGCCTTTACTGTCCTGATGTTGGCATTAGCCTAATTTGACTGCAGGTTGCATGAATGATGTTTCTAATTTTATAGCCTTGTTGGTTCTCTTTCAGTGCCATGCTGGTCTGACCAAAGAGTAAGCCAATTGTAAATACAAGCTGCTTGTGTGTGGCTTTGCAAATCACGCACTTAGGGGGCTATTCACAAAGCTGCCGAAGGATCTAGCCGTAGCTTCGGCTGATCCTTCGGCTAGGTTCAGCCCCAGGACCCCTTCGGTTCAGAAGAACCCGAAGGGCTGCTGTACGGTATATTCACTATAGCCCGAACAGCTCCCGAAGTTGGCCGAGGGGCTCAGTCGAGCCGAAGGCATATGCTTCGGCTCCACTGAGCCCAGGGGAAATTTGAAGCTGGCCGAACGACCGGCCATTGGCCGGCCGACAGCCTGCTACTGCTACTGACAGTTGGGCAGAGCCAGACACAGCTGGCTTCGGCCACTAGATTCAGATCAGCGTCCCTGGTTACCAGGTAACCAGGGACGCCGTTCTGACATTACGCTGCGGCTCCGCCGGGTTCTGTGTGTAATGACAGATGGGCGTCCCTGGTTACCATCTGTCATTACACTGAGAACCCGGCGGAGCCGCTGTAAAATCACTGCTATTGGAAGCCAGTGGAGGAATTGACAGAAATGGGTGGTAGCCAATGAAAAGGTGGATGAGTACATGGTACATTGAAGAGGGGATAGCTTGTTTAAAGATAGGCCAGCAAGAAGAGAGTTGCAATAGTCGAGGCGAGAGATGACGGTCAAACTTTTATTTTAAATTGTGCTGGACATTTTCTGCTAGTCTCTTGAATAATATCTTATCAAAAATAATGCTGAAATGGTAAAAAAATGGCCAGAGACAATAGATGCATTGCTGTTTTCTTGGTATATTCTACTGAATTGTTTTAATTTTCTTAAAAGAAAATGTTTTCATAAAAACAGTGTCTCTGGTCAAGAACCAGCAAAAAAAAACAAAAAACAAGCTGTATGATTAGTGCATGAGAAAGTAAAGACCAAGGGATTAAACGCTGTTACACAAATGATTAAAACCATATGTTTTCCCTTTCCCATACATCCCTACTCTACCCTGCAATTACATTTACATTACAAAATCACTTTAGGAATTGGAGAAGAGGAGCAAGGTGATTTTAACTTTTTAGCCATATTCATTCTCTAGTCCCGCTTTCCACCAGCTGATCTGCATGTTCGGGCATATATGCCCTGTGTGTGGCATTTTAAAGTGGCTGCTGTGATTTTCAGGAAAGTTCCCTTTTATCATCCTCAGAAGTTTCTGCGGACTTAGGGAGCCCCTGGACCGAGTGTTCACACCTTTGCCCGACGTGAACATAAACATTGCCTGTGCAACATGAAAGTTATGGTTTTTATATAGTGTCAAATGTGTGGCCCCACTATGTAGTACTCCATTGCTATGGCCTTTGTAACCAGTAAAGGCTCCAACATTGAACTCTTAAATGACAGAATGGGACTTATTTCTTAAGCAGGCATAAGTCAAGGCTTTTCTTACCAGCACTTTTTGGTGGTACTCATGAACAGCAATATGCCTGACAGGGTCACTTAAGGAGGATAAATATAAGCAATATACCGGTACGTTATAATATTAATGGTATAACCTTCAGGTATCCTGATTTTGGAGAATGATTTAAAGAGGAATGCCTAAGGCAGAACAAGACACAGTCAATCACACTGTTAGAACATAAATCTGATGCTACTTTTCAAAATAAGGAATTAAAATAATTTACAAAAAAAAGAGGTTGTCTGCAAAAAAACTCTTCTGCATGGGTAAGATAAATGATAAAACATTGTCTACTATTATCACTATATTATCTTAAATAGACATTGTCATAATAATCTACCTGACGTTATGACCAGCAAACCAAGAAAATACTTGTAAAAGATGTGAACATAGCAGAGGGGTGGTCCTAGCACTGAAGGTCTTGTATCATCAGGCTGCAGGAATTGAATTTGGCCCTGGTTATATAATTATAGTACATCTAAGTGCTCATACTGTTCTCATAAAGGATGAGCCTGCGCCAATAAAGTACATTTACTTCGTACCACTGTCTCGTGCCATGCAGCATTTTTTCAAGGTTGGTGAAAGTCAATACTTTGGATGCTGCCCAACACTGCATTATATATATATGTGTCAAAGAATATTGCAGGAAGATCATATGTAACTCAGGAAATGCCTTCTATTTAATAGATGTGTGAGGTATGCCCTCTTGTGTTAACAACACAGACTGCAGCGGATTCATTTTCTCTTATTCTCTTTCCAGTGAGAACGATGTTCCTGTGTTCGCACTCACTGACCAGAAGGATATTATCCTCAAGATTACAGTAAATAATATTCCTTCTGACCTACAAAATCCACAACTAGATGGAGATGATGCCCATGAGGCCCAGCTGATTGCAACCTTTCCTGACACCATGTCTTACTCAGGTGTCCGTCCATTTGAGACATTCAAGGTATGAATGTCTCTTATCACTGATGATCTTTGAGTGATGTCTCTGATGTGTAAATGTTTGTAGGAAATGGGAAATATTGTACAAGCAGCAAGTGATTTCAGACTCATTTTTCTGATTTGCATATTATTCATAACAGAAACATGTTTGCAAAATGATTAGTATATTAATTTTGAAATAGTTTATTATAAATTATAATTTATATTTAAATGTATAACTAAAATGATAAATTATTAAGTGTAAATCTTTCATAAGGTGGTATAGCCTCAGGCTTATATTATGTTTAGGATTTTCTTCTGCCATTATAAAAGACAAGAAAATGTTACTCCTCTTTCCTAGTCCCATAAAACTAGCGTACTTTACAAGTTTTGCCTCAAATAATACTTAATAGATTAGCCTAATGTTATAATTTAAATTATGTGTCTCAGTGCATGTATCTTTTGTTAAAAAAAAAACTCCAGCAAAACTTTTTCTTAACCCTTGCAGAGGGGCTACCCCAGCACTGCAAGGGTTAAATGCTCGTGTTTGTCCAGGTGCTAAAATAACAAAGATATACTCACCCGATCCTCCAAGCAGGCCACTTTTTATTGTTCTCACAACAGTTGTGCAATTACAATACGATAGCTTTACAGCCGTCTTAGATACAGAGTGTGGCTTATAATGAGGGCTTGTCAGCATATATAATGAAAGTATAAAATATGGCACCTTCAATGTTCAACAATGCTGCTGCAAGGTTAGGGTGAATGTAAAGCATAGTTACCATGGAATAAGATTCCCACCAAATATCCCAAATTCTATGGAACTTGAGAGTCCTGCTTCTCTTCTTATACAAAACTCTTTCAAAGAATACAATTTGGTTAATCTGGGTTTTCCAGTATGACAGACATGACATGGTGAAGAAAGCATGCAAATAATACAAATTTAAAGTATATCTAAATCCAAGAACAAAAATATAATGTATTACAGTTTACCAGCATTTAGATGGGGCGGCTGCATTAGATTTCATTCGTTTTGTCAGCCAAATTACACTTTCTGCAAGTACAGATATATACAGTGCCTGTTAATCCTGATATAAACCTGTGTTCTTGTAAATTCCTGTGCATAAAACTGATATTTTAAACAATGTTATCAGTCTTCCAGGGTTTTCTTCTGTGGACTACACAGCTTCTCCTCCATATGTAATGGAGATGAGGAGAGGGGGTTTGTAGTCCAAATCAGCAGAGCAACCTGGGGTTATAATGCTACTCCTCCATAGATACAGTACAGTGTGTAAGTGTTGTCACCCTAGGACAGGAAGTGTTACTGGCAGGATCGCCAGGTGAAAATGAAGGAACAAAACATTTAAAGGAAACTAATGAAACCACTATGCCGAAGGATTGGTAGGCTGCAATATATTAAAGTTTTTGGTTTTTGTTTTAAATAAATTTGGACTACTTTTATTCCCAGAGTATGAGATGTGTTCTGTTTCTTAGCTTCTGATACACTGTGTGTTTGTTCACCCCAGGACAAGTTGGTGGTGTGTCAATCCAATGAAAATGCATCAAAGGCTATATGTGAAATTGGCAACCCGATGAAAAGGAATGCTGAGGTAAGGGTGTAATTCTCCTTATCATCATAATCATCATCAATTGTTACTATCATAGTTTTTGAGAGAATGTATAATAAATATTAGGGATGCACTGATATATTAGCCGCCGAAACATATCGGCTGAAAATGGCACTTTTGTTAAAATGGCGAAAGTGCCATTTTCTGGCCAAAATAGCGGCGCATCCGTGCTTTCTCTCCTCCCCGCTGGGCGCTGCTCTGTGTCCCAGCGGGGAGGAGAGAAACTGTCACAGGCGGCTGAGCGGTGCAGTAGGAGAGCGCTGTGACCTGTCGGCGTCTCTCCTCCCACACCGCTCTGCCTCCTGTCAAAGATCGGGAGAGCCCCCCCACCAAAAGGGGGAAAAAACCCGAAGGAAAGAGAGTCCCCCACCAATTTTGTCCTAGTAGTAGACCCACATCAGTGGACACTTCAAAATGTCACCGCAGCCCGCCTGCGTAATGACTCTCATACTCTCTCTCTACCCCTTACTTCATATTGTTATCATTTGCATATAAAGTCACATACTGTGTTTGCAATCACTACGTTACCTGTGATATCCCATACCTGCGTATGTGCACGTTTACTGTTTATTTCTTGCAACAACTTTTCTAAGTATTTTGTAAACATTTAAAAACTGTCTAAATAAAGAATTTATAAAAAAAAAAAA
>NW_017307393.1:0-79570 GCF_000935625.1 Nanorana parkeri | reverse complement strand
CTGTCAAAAAAAAGAATTTAAAAAAAAAAAAAAGAGCGGGAGAGCGGTGTGATGGTAGAGACAGCCATTACTGTCACAGGAGGCGGGGCTCTCCTCCCACACCGCCCAGCCTCCTGTGACCGCCAATCCAAGATGGAGAGCAGCGTTGTAGGCGGAGACAGCTTTCATTTCCCTACACAGGAGGCTGAGCTCTCCTCCAGCACCGCCCCACTCAGCCTCTTGTGACAGCTGTCAGGAAGGAGAGCGGTGCAAACACTCAGTGATCAGTGATCGCTGAATGTTTGTAGATAATTGAGGACATGGTATGTTGACTATATCCTCAATTATGAATAAATGGGAAGTCATCTACATCACCTCCTGTTCATTCATGTCTGTGGTTATCGTAAACATACTATATCCACAAGTTATGAATGAAAACGAACACTCAGTATAGAGGATTCCTGTTCATTCATAACAGGGGCTGCAGAAAAAGAGACTGAGAACTTTGTGTCCTCAATCGCTTTTTCTATTTTTAAAAGGGAAATATCAGGGGTCTGTTTAGACCCCTAATATTTCCCCGAAGCCCCTAAAAGTAAAAAAATTAAAATATTTAATAAAAATAAATAAATAAATAAATAAAATATAAAGTTTATAAAAAATAAATAAAAATAAAATATTTTTAAAAATTTGAAAAAGTTAGAATAAAAAACACTTTCGGTTTCGGCCTGACCTTTTTTTTTTATTTCAGTTTCGTTTCGGTTTTTAAATTTTCATTTCGGTGCACCTCTAATTATTATGTTTTCTGTATCATTGGGGTAACTAATAAAAAGGTATTTAAAATTTACAGTCAGGGACAGATTTATATCAGTGCAGCTGTAGAAAGGCTACATTTGGCACTCTGGAAAACATTTCTTGTTTAATTGGTTCTACCTTGGCTTAGAATATTGTAGCAACATGAAAAAAAAGGTTATGTGGGATAACTATTTATATTGTAAAATGGGAAAAATTTGTGGTTAATATCTATACAGAGAATAGCTGACCTTTTGCCTCTGGCACCTATAGGCATATTGCCACTCTGCCTAATGGTAACTTTTGCCCTGATTTTAGTAATTGCATACAGTTATGACTCAAATGTGAACCATAACTCAAACTTTTTATTTCACATAGAATAGAGCAGGAAAGGGTTCATCTGTCTCTTATCTTAGGTAGCATCCTCATATGAATAGAAATCTTAACCAAGACCTGTTACCAGCCCCAGTATTCCGGCCTGTTAGCAGATGCAGCAGGGGGGACCTCTGTGTTAAATAAGTCTGTAGGTTTCCAGTGGGTTTGATGTACCGAGTAAGTGATTCGAAAACAAGAGGAACTTTTCTTCCCTTTATACGACAGCATTGCCTTTTTCATATGAATGACCTCATTAGATACTGGTAGACTTTTCTACTATTGTACTTTAATGTCTTCCCTTTATACTGCAGCATTGCCTTTTTCATCAGAGAAGTTCATATGAATGGTCTCATTAAAAAACTGGCAGAATTTTCCACTATTGTACTCAAATTTCCATTGGCATACATTTCTTCTCTGTAATCTTCTATTTGTATCTGTGCAGCGGTTTCAAAGCAATTTGTATTTATATTTCAGATCACGTTCTATATGGTTATTAGCACTCCAGGAATCACAATAGAAACTACAGAACTGGAGGTGAAACTTGAACTGGCCACGTAAGAGTTTAGATGTCATTTTGTGTACTTAAATGTGTGACACCAATTCAATGGCTGTAACTTGACATTTAGGGCCCTTTACACTTTCACACTAAAAACTGCTTTCAAAGTGCAGTTTCAGTGCGCCATGCACATGTGAATGGTCCATTACTGGCGTGTTATTTAAGACACATGCAGACATTGACAAATGTTCATCTTATTATTTATTGATGCTCTTTAAATGCACTATCACATACATTGTAGCTGTCAATCGGATTTCAGTGTATCATAGCTGGATAAGTAAAAGTTGAGTTCTAATTAGTTTATATTGAATATCGCATATAATCACTGCTGTGTTAAAGAAGAACTCCAGGCAGAAATGTTATTAACTCTTGCAATGGGGTTAATGCACTGCAAGGGTTACCTGCTCGTTTTTGCTTAGGTTGAAAAAAAAAGTTATACTCACCTTTTATTCGGAGCCAGCTGGCTCTTAGACTTGTCCCTAGAGCACCTTCCCCTGCAGCAGTCTAAGGTTCTGTTAGTCATCACGTCCAATACAGTGTATAGGATGTAAGGATGCCAAGGGATTTTTTTTTTACCATAGGCAAAAACAAGCAGTTAATCTTAGTAACCTCACTGCAAGGGTTGATAACATTTCTGGCCAGAGTTCTTTTTTAATGATTCTTATTATTAGGTGCCGATACTGAGTATTTGGGCAAGTACTCGTACTCGCCCAAATGCTCCTGATGCCTATCCCGATACTGGAACTTCAGGTCTCAGGAAGGTCTGAGTCATTACACTCTGCCCGGCTTCCTGATTGGCCAGGAATTCGGCTCCAGCATGGGGCTGGCTTCCCGGCCAATCAGGCAGCCGGGGGGCGGGTTATAACTCGCCACCCCGTATTCCTGATTGGCCGGGAGGCCGGCTCCGTGCTCCTTCTTTACTTGGTGACGAGGGAGCATGGAGCTGGCTTTCCGCCAATCAGGATGCTGAGCAGCGTGTAATGACTCACTGCCCAGCTTCCTGATTGGTTGGGAAGCTGGCCAATCAGGAAGCCAGGTGGCGAGTCTTTACCCACCCCTTGGCTCCCTGATTGGCCAGAAAGCTGGCTCCATGCTTCCTCATCACCTGGTAACAAAATAGCATGGGAAGCTGGCCAATCAGGAAGCTAGGCGTCGAGTCATTACCCGTCCCCCAGCTTCCTGATTGGACAGAAAGCCGGCTCCATGGTTCCTCGTCACCTGGTGTTAAGGGAGCATGGAGACGGCTTCCCGGCTAATCAGCAAGCGGGCGGTGAATCATTAGACACCGCCTGTCTTCCTTAATGGGACTTCCAGTATCAGTATTCAGTATCGGCAAGTACCGAAAAAATATATCAGTACTCGATACCGAAAAATTCTGTATCGGTGCATCCCTACTTCTTATTAAAACGAAATATTCAGTATTTGAAAACAGTAAAACACTGTATAGGGCTACTACGGTGCCTGACTCACAATTCATTTTTTATTCACTGAATGCATTATATCACTGAGGATTGCTGGCCACAAAGTATATAAGGCAATTCACTTGTTTAATATACACAAATGGATCTACTGGCAACTAAATGATTTGCAGAGTGCAATGACCCATTGAACGTTTTTCACACTGTAGATCCCAGGTGGGTATAGTACAGATAGCACACAACAGATCACGTTATGTGTATGTGAATATCCATGTCTTCTATAGCATATGTGGGTGAAATAAAGTATGATTGATACTTTGTAAAACAGAAAACAGCTACATGAGATGAATACTTTGTCATATAACAACAAGGATTAGGCATTTTTACTTTGCTACATTTCTAGCTCACAGGAATTGCATATGGACAACTGAAAGCAAGTCTATCCAATTACATCCAATAAATCTGGCAGCTAGTCTCTTTATATATTTAGTTTTGCCAGTCAGACTTCATAGTTACTTTAAATATAGTCCTTTTTTATTCAAATATTGAAGAAAGTGTTACCTATGGGCTCCAGGTGTCTTATAGCGTTCTAGTAGCCAGTATGCTTTTTTTTCCAATATTTTAATTAAAGCTAGTAGGGTCATCCAGTTTCATCATCTATTTGCTACAACACTAGATCAAGTGAAGCTGGATTACACTGTTGCATGTGTATATCAACTCTGAGTACATGAAATTGGGCATATAATCAAAGTAAGATTCATGCGGCTCTGCTCACCTCACTCCCTTAAAGCCATGAAAGGTAGCAAAAGACATGTACTGTTAAGTGAAAAAGTAAGTGCATCCCATGGAAAGTGTTGGCTTTTAAAAGATATGTGGACAGGCAAATTGTGGATCTTGATTCAAACAGTGCCTACAAATAAGGGTGATACACTTGAATCTGTGACACGTAAAATTGACATGGTGTATTTATTCCCTTGATCTAAAGTAACAAAAATGCAGATTTGTCATGTGGGAAAAGTAGGTACACCTCTACATTTACCCCCACTTTATATCTATTGAATTAGATGAGGTGTCCCAGATTAGATGTCAATGATTATAACCTCCTTGGGGAGTATGCAGATGGAACCTATCCTTTTTAAACCACAGATATCTTGGATCTAATGTTTTCTTTGCTATTGGCAAAAGAGCTCTCTAAGGTCCTCAGAAAGGAGGTTGTGGATGCTTATAAGTCTGGCAGAGATTTAATAAGATTGCCAAATTATGTGAAATCAATCATTTAATTGTATGAAAAATAATCTACAATTGGCGTAGATTTCAAACATCTACTAATCTGTCCAGGACTTGCCAGTCCAGCAAATTCAGCCCAAGAGCTGGCCGTTTGATATTAAAAGAAGGTTTCCAAGAGTCCCAAAATGTAATTGCGTGATCTTCAGATAACTCTTGCAACAATTAGTGTTGATGCATCTGAATGTATGCATCAACAATCAGAAAGAAATGGCACCAATTTAACCTGCACGGGAGAAAAAATTAGAGCAAGGCTAAACTTTGAATTATTTGGCCAGAGTAACATTGCACATGTTTGACACAAACCAAAAACAGCATTTCTGGAGAAGAAAATAATGGAAATATTATGGTTGGGTACCTTGCTGTTTCAAAGCATGGGCGGCTTGCAGGTTTTGTTTCAACTATGAATTTGGCATATCATAGTACTTTATGAACATGTGAGGCCATCTATCCAAAAGTTGAAGTTGAACTGGAAATGTTTCTTTCAACACTATAATGATCCAAAGCACACTAGTAAATCCACCAAGGAATGGCTCAAAAATAAGAAATATAGGTTTATGGACTGGCCCAGTAAATTTCTATTTGAATTCCACAGAAATGTTGGGAGGGAGTAATTTAAAATTGTCAGTTCGTACCGGGAAACCCACAAAAGTCTTGCAGCTAAAGGAATTTTACATGTAGGAGTCATCAAAAATTTCAGAGAGCTGATGTTATAGACTGGTGGGTAGTTATGCAAAACACATACAAGAAATAATTTCTGTTAAAGGGGCAATACCGGCTTCTAAAGACAAGGGTGTATTTGCCCTTTTTCATAGTACACAATGACATCTATTAATATTTTTGTTACATAAATAATTGAAACGCCACATTTTGCTTGCGGTTTTATTCAAGTATATCACCGTTATCTGCTGGCACTGTTTAAATGAATATCTGATGTTTGCATGCTCATGTTGGAAAAGTCAACAATTTCCATGGGATGTACATGACTGTAGTTATTACCTTGGCTGCAGACACCACTTCTCCAGGATTCCATAGTGGCTAGTTGCAAGATTAAATGCTATTGCATTAGTCATGTTGTATGCTAAAGGGCAGTATCAGAGTTCCGGAAGAGCCTCTTTTTGGTAATGTGACCAGCTACCATGGCTTCCCTCAACAGCAATATTTTGCAGCCCGGTAAGGATTTCATGCATTCTGCTACGGTCAATTACTGTTAGTATAGAAATAAGGAAAATATTTGTTTTTGAAGGTGCTAGCTCCTGGACTGTCATTTCTATGATCTTTTTATCCCTGATTCTGAACAAGTTTGTGCAGGCAGGACCTTTTTAAGGGGGTAAGTTGGGCAGAGTAGGGAATTTGCCTTAATTTGACTAGAGATCTTTTTTTAAAGTGACCATGTTGCTAGAATAGAAGTCTCAAAAAAGTGCCCCCTGCAAAGAAGACAATTCATACTTCCCTCCCACCCTCTGCACCACCGAACTACTGTGGCCGAAGAACCTTCAGCATCCAACACAATCCTAGATGGGGAAAGTATGAACTTGCTTCTTCACATGGAGCACTTGGTTTTCCATTTCTTTTCAGAGGCAGGGTGACTTTAAAGTGCAAGTGCAGAAATAAAGCTAAATGCTCAGTTGAAATATGTATATGTTACCTGTTTTATTTTGTAAAATGTTTCATTTTGTAAAGCCAGTTTTCAAATCCATACACCTTTGCCAAGCAATATAGTCAGGTACTGACCATTCACCTTTCTTCACTGCAGTCAAAGCAGGTCTGTGATGAGATAATCAATGAGCAGGGGCTCAATTAGGAGTTCCTCTGTGCTCTCTCTTACAATAAGAAAGTTACATTGGTTCATCATAGCACTATGCAATGCAGTTAAGTCAGATCCCTTCCTCTGGGATGTGCTAGGAAGTACTGGAGGTAGTAAAGAGACAAATCAAGGTACTATATGTAAATACATTAAAAGTATTTTTAACACGTGATTATAGTATTAATTGGGTTTCTATACTTATACTTGAAAGAACCAGTAAAGCAAAAAAACAAATATACATGTACTAGTACTTATACCTGCTGAGACCATTAGATATTTTGCATAGTATGTACATTTGCTATGTAGCGTTTTTTATTGTTTTAGCTACCATTTTAGTCCACTGGATTTAATCACATTTTCGGTGGATTACCATACAGGAAGTCAGCTGTGTTGGAAAATAAAACACACCTCTATATCATCTTCCCAGCACACATTTTTTTTTTTATTGAAGTCTCTGTTATGTAAATCCTTTTAAGCCCCTAATTACTAAACTCATGACATAATTGATTGCATTGTGTGTTTGTAGGATAAGTGAGCAAGTGAATTTGCCTACAGTACTTGCAAAAGTCAACGTGATCATCGAACTGCCGCTGTCTGTCTCTGGGTAAGTGAATATATAATAGGCTTCACTCTGTTGGGCCTGTCTTTTTTATATCCAGAGAAACACCATGTCTATTGTCTATTACTATTTATGACTCAGGAAACACCCTATTATAGAAAAATACCAAGCATATTTCTAAGGATTCGCAGTCACATTTGCTTGGCAACATTTGCCCCATGTATAAAGCACATTTGCTGACACATTTATTGGTTGCAGAAAAAATGCAGAAAATCCTTTCTTCATTGGGAAAAGGTGGTTAGTGTAACATTATTAGCATTGGTGCTGTTGGAACAGTACACCTCTCAAAGCACCATCTGATACCAAATGGCATACAGGCTGGTTATCACATATGCTGCCCCCTTTGCCATGGAAATACCAGGTTGCCTGCCTCCCTGGTGTTCCAGACAGATATTCGTTAAAGATGAACTCCGGGAAAATCAAAAACTAACCCTTTCAGTGGGGTTACATTTAAGAGCTCTTTTTATCTAGGGGGCTCAAATGAGGCAGATTTACTTACATAATTATTGGTCGTGCTGGGCTGCTAAACCGTTCCCCACAGCCTTTTCTTCCCCGGGCACCGGCAGTCTAAAGCCGCTGACATCATCACATCTTATGCAGGTTCATTGACCTACTTTAGACATGAGAAAGGTGAGTGCTTACCATTGTGGGACAGAGGATCAGGTGAGTAATACAGCTTTATTTCAGCCCCCTGGACAAAATGAGCACCTAACCCTTGCAGTAGACATGTGCGATTCGTTTCGTTCCGAATCGAAATTCGGACGAGTTTTTGGAAATTCGGACATTCGGATGTATCCGAATTCCGAATTACAGACATAACGAATGCAAACGAATCCGAATTTCCATTTCCGAAATTCGGTAGCGTTAGTACGAACGTTCTTATTCGTTTTCTGTTCTTATTCGTTTCTTATTCGTTTCTTATTCGTTTCGTTCGTTGGAGCAAAGTGACATTAGAGAAGGAGAAAAATATTTTTTCCCCCTCAAATGTCACTTTTGCTGCAAACGAACAAACGAAACGAATAAGAACAGAAAACGAAACGAACGTTCGTACTAACGCTACCGAATTTCGTCCGAATCCGAATTCCGAATCCGAATTGACTTTCTCACCCGAATCCTGAAAAACGAAATAACACAAATCCAAATTTAAAACGAAACGAAACTAAACAAATTTTTTGGCAGTGCACATGTCTACCTTGCAGTGCAGGGATAGCCTCACTACAAGGGTAAGTTTTTGATTTTCACAGAGTTCTTTAAAACAAAAGTTTAAAAAAAAACCTTTGAAAATGACCTTTTTCCTGAAACAGTAAATTCACAATTTTCACCACCATGGGATGCTCTGTCGGGATGAATTTACGTCACATTCACCAGGTGCACATTCACTGTTTTATAAATACAGTGAATATGACCATCAAATGTCAGCAAATATGCTGTAAAACATTTACTATAAATGTTTTAAAAATATGCTCTGTTTCAATTGTTTTTTTTTCATCTGTATTAATAGAAACATTAAAAAAAATGCAGTATAAAGTCAAACATCAAATACTTGACCTGTGTTGAGCCACCATTAATTCACAGATCATGGCACACTCGAACATTATGTAGTTACATACAATCAGGAAGATCAACTTCACCTTTAGTACAATATCATTAAAAAACGGATGTTTAATTTGTTTAGACTTGTTTTTTTTCCTAAGGTCTGCCGTTCATATAGAATGATTCAAGCATATGGTCTTGCTATATGTGTGTGTCGGGTTTCCTTTGTTTCTCTCTATTTATGCAGTGTTACTTTCAGGATTGTCTAAACAGTAGGGTGGTGCAGTGATATAATACTGAGAGGGGTGTTACATGGTTCTTTTTCAGAGAGGCTGCACCAAACAGACTGTTCTATAGTGGACAGGTAAAGGGGGAGTCTGCCATGAAGAATGAAGATGATGTGGGCAGCCCTGTGGATGTGGAAGTCACCGTATGTCATTTACTGTTTTATAGTTGTACATAATAATGCTGCCTGCTCACATACAAATAAGGCAACACTCCATATATTTTAAAATTAGTATCCACATGTACTGCCAAATCACTGTTGCATCTATTAATATAGTTTACATAATTAATATTGTCATTATATTAAAGTATATGTAAAGCCAAAACTTTATTTCATTTTGAATAGAGTATGTGAGTCAAAACCACTCTCATTTTTCTGCCATCTATGTCTCATTTTGGAGACTACCCTTGACTTCCTGCACTATAGACTGACTGCACATGATGTAAAGGATATCTTTCCAATGAAAGGGAAAATCCCTCCTAGATAGCTGTAACAGAAACAAGTGTCTCCATTGGCAGGTTTCCCTTCTATTCCTGTTTTGGTGGCAACTCCAATATTTATAATTTCCCTCACTTTTATTCCCGGGAACAAGAATGATCTGGACAGGGACACACAGCAATAAAAGTCTTCCAGTGATTCTATTTCTAACCCATCACTACTTTATTTAAATCTAAAAAGAAAAAGGTTTTGCCTTACCTTATACTTTAATTTGCTCCTTCATTATACACTTACCAAAAGTATGTATAAACTTTTTGACTCCGAGGACACAAATGTGTAAACTGGGTGCCAGCCAAAAATCAACAATGCGGGAACTTAGAAAGTGGTAACTCTTGGAATTGGTAACACATAAAAATGGCAGTAAGTGGAGCAATATTTCAGCAAGGCGCAGCTAAGCTTTGCTACTTTTACATGCTCATCCACTAATCTTTCCTGGTAACTATTATATTTCTGTTCACAATGCTGCTACGGTAAAAATGTATATACAATCTGATTTCTGCTCCACTTCTTGTTCTGCGTCCAGCATCTTGTTAATCAAAGAACCTTCTGTTTATATCTTTACTCATGTGCATTAACACAGTGCATAGTTCATAGTGGGCCCTTAGTGTAAAGATTTCAGTTCAAGAACCCTCTGAACTGCAATGCCTTCATTTCCCTTTCTCCCTAGAAGGCCAGAATCATCACCCAGGATTATGCAATGCATCAAATTATGTCTTTGTACACGTGTAGACATGTAGACACATTTTATACAGCTCAGCTCCCAATGTGTCACTTGCCAAAACGTTAAACTATATAGTCAGTTAAACTATATAGTCAGTGATCACTGTGGAAGAGAAGACTGAGGGAATCTGTGCTGTCTAAGGCAGACCTTGAGATACTATGCCTAGACATAACCGTTTAAGTGGAGCTGAAGGACCACTTTTAATGGTAAAAGGTTTTTGGAAGATTAAATATGGCTACATATTCTTGTAACATCAGAATATATAGCAATATTTAATCTTCCAAATATATATACATGCAGGTTTGTAAAGCTACTGATAGGTCCACTGTATCCTACTGCCTTCAGTGATGTGACATGCTCATATGTATATGTTTATCAGGTAACAAACCGGGGAAAGTCATTGCGCACACTTGGTTCTGCCTACCTGAATCTGATGTGGCCATATGAGATGGCAAATGGGAAATGGCTGCTGTACCCAATGAAGATACAGCTAAAGGAGAAGGATCTTTCTGGACGCAGCATGGAATGTAGTCCCTTAGAAGCAGTCAACCCCCTTAAACTGGTGTGTGAGCTCTCTACATGTAAATTACCCTACTCTTGTTCTCTGTTCCATACATACAACTTGGATATGCCCTAACACTCTGAATTTTCTCACAGAATACAGTCAGAGAGGACACAAAAAGCTTTGGCCAAAGCCAGAGCTCGGCAAGCCGATGGGCAGTTACCTATCCAGCAAAGAAGAAGGACGTTGTTTTGGTAATTATCACTGCAATGCTTGTATTGCTAATGATAAGGGCAAAGTCCTGGGGTGCTGTTCTCACCCTCTGGGGTGTTGCTCTTATGCTAAACAATAAAGTACATCATTATCGTTGCCCTGATTGGATAACAGTTTAGGGTCTAAGATATGACCGCCAACCTTCCAGATACCCACTGTAAGGTGAGGCTGTCATCCAGCTGGTGTAGTGAAAGGCTTAGCCACCATTCAATTCAGAAACAATGATAATATTTTCACAAATATTTTGTAGTTTATTTCATAACAAGCACGTAAAGCATAACTAAACACAAGAAAAAAAAAGATAATATTTTGCAGCTTAGCAGTCCTTTGGTGGTTATGTTAGATTTCATTTTTCAGGCAAAGAACATATTTAGCAAGTACAGAAAATACTTGTTCATCTTGCTGAAAATGCTGTGCTCCTGTGAGACGAACTGGCAGCAAAAACAATGTTATCTTTCTTGTTTAAACTTTTTCCCATGTTACAAAAGCTGACCTGTTTGAAGTCCATGTTTGAAGTTTGAAGCTCCCTCCATTGATACGGTAGATACAGAAGCAAGTATAGCCACCCAGGGACAGGAAGGGTGTTATTCACAGGATTAGCAGGTAAAAATAAGGAGAGGAAAGCCTAAAAAAAGAAAACAAATTCAGCCACCACAACTAAGGACTAGTAAGCTGCAATTTAAAAAAAGGTTTTTTTTGGTTCAGATAATCTTTTAGCTGCATCTACACCAGATGTGTTGGGGCTGCATTGGCCGTTTTTTCCAATTGGCTCTAAAGTTGTCCGATACTTGTTATTGCTTGTGAATAGAGGTGAACCTATGCATGACTGGATCACTCTAACTATAACTTTAAAGCCTGGCATTACTTTAGAATATTGACCAATGTATAGCCATCATAAGTGACCAGTCTTAAAGTGACATTAAACCCTCAGATTTTGTAACATAAACCAATACTGTAATGTGCGCCTTACTGTAATCCATGGTTGTTTCCCTTCTCTTTGCTGCTCTTCCTTTTAAATCCGTATCTCTTCTCATGCTGGGGGAGAACTTCCCTTTGCAGCTGAGTGCCTCTTCCTGTAGTGCTGACTCAGGTTGTGAACCTGCACACAGACACCATGTATCCATTTCAGAGACAAGGCAGTCTGCTGCAAAACAGAAGTTCTGCCCAGCATGAGAAGAGATACGCATTTTAAAGAGCAGCAAAGAGAAGGGAAACTACCATGGATTACATTAAGGCACACATTACACTATTGTTTTATGTTAAAAAAAATCTGAGGGTTTAATGTCACTTTAAGTGAGTTGTAAAATGAGGATGTCCACTTACACAAACAATGGCATGTAATGTACATCTTATTGGTGTACCTCGGCTTATATTTGGGACGGCTTATACTCGAGTATATACGGTAGTAGTCATACAATGACATAAACATCACTACCGTTATATTGTTCACTGTGTTCTGCTGTCAAATTACTTGGGGGGCTGTTGATCAACTGTACCTTAAAATGAAAACTTGCCCATAGCTCCAACTCTAATGTAGCATGAGAAAACGACACATTTGAGTGACAGATATAACAAGTCTGTCTATTTTTCAGGATTGTGCTCGCGGCACTGCTCACTGTACGATATTTCAGTGTCCTCTGTACAGTTTTGACCAGCAGGTGGTGCTTAATGTCCATGGACGGCTTTGGAATAGCACATTTTTAGAGGTAAATGCCAATGTAAACCCAACTATTATTATTCTGCGACAAATTAAAATGTACTTTCCTTTGATAATGTGTTATTTTTTTTCCTTTAGGACTATCCATCTGGTAGTGCCATAGAGGTGATCATCAGAGCAAATATCACTGTGAAGTCTAGTATTAAGAACCTAGTATTGAGAGATGCTACAACACAGGTACACTCACAACTTTTTGTCATGATTTAATTTTTTTCTGTTGAATACTGAAGTCATACCGTAGCATTCTATACATATGAACGTCTGTATTGTATGTATACATTGTATATTATGACACACGTTACTAGCTGGGGGTTAAGGTTAAACTGTATGTATTGCAGAGATTTTGCTTCCTGTCCTGGAGACACAGTTGTCGATGGAACAGGGGTTCCATTGGAATATTTCTCCTCTCTAACATTTTGTATTTTTCCTCTTTTCTTCTCTGTCTCAGTGACAATGGTCACCATGACAAATAGAGAGAGTGAATATGCATGAATATACCCAGCATAAACACATAATAAATTAGTAACATATCTTAAAAGTCAACTCCACCCAATAGGTATTCTCCATTATGGACTTAGTAGGACAGGATTGGATCCTTCTGTATATCTTTATTGCTGTCTGGGAGCTCAGCAGGGGTTCTCCTCTCCTAGCATGGCTGTGACAAAATAAGCAAATGTTTTAGTTGATTGCCCAAGAGAATGTTCCATTTATTGAAATGGAGGATCTGTTAGGCTGGCTATACACTGTTATATTTTTTTGTTCAAACTATGGGCTGAACGGAAGGAAAAAAAAAAGATTCCTGCATTCCTGGAGGCAATGAGCTTATAATGTAACCCTTGATACTACAGAGATAGCAATGATTACATCTATATGTTCTTTCTCTCCAGCGTTCTCTTGAATTGTATCTTGCTGCTAACGTATATTTATTTTCTCAGCTGCATCTAGTGGCCATAATGTGGTATTTTCCCCCAGTTACTCTGTATGAGTGTACCATTGAAGAACGTTTGACCAGAACATAAATTACACTAAGCACATTTGATTTGTGCCCCATTCTCACCACAGATGACTAACTCCGATAGAATGAATGTACCTGCAGTTTTGGTGGAGAAATAAGCTATGCAAATGTTATAGACTGCTAAGTGTTGCATCAAACTCTGTCCACTCTATCATACACAGGAAAAACTATTTTGGTTAAACTTGCTGTTTAATAATATGGCAGAGGAGGAGGGAGAAGAGGATCCCTGGGGGAGGGGTTGATGTCTATGAATACTTCTAGCCATGGCTGTAGCCAGCTGTGGCAGAGAGATTCCTGTCCAATATTACAGTTTTAATCCTTTTGTTTATACCTATAGATCTCTGTAATGCTGTACTCTGATCTGGATGTTGTGGCACATGCAGGGGTTCCTTGGTGGATCATTCTTATTGCAATTCTGGCTGGCATATTACTGCTATTACTCCTAGTCTCTATCCTGTGGAAGGTAAGCTGCAGGAGCCACTGGTTTTGTTGTAGTAAAATGTGTGGTTGAATTACTCTCATATCAAATGTAGGTCTTGTGAATAACTTTCTAGTGTGCACAAGTATTATAATGGCAGTTGTAGACTAGTGCCTAAGGCAGAAGGGTCAGGCTACATTCAAGCAGAAAAGTAAATGACAGAAGCGCCAGCACCTGAAACTGTGAAAATTAAATGTGATACACTCTCGAGGCAGCTCCCGCTGGTTAGGGCAACCAAAAAACTGAAAGAGAAGACAAAGAGAGCGCCTCCATCGTGTAAAAAAATGTTTTGATATAAAAGCAGCTAAAACCATACTCACAAACAAATGGATGTAGAGAAGACAAAGAGAGCGCCTCCATCGTGTAAAAAAATGTTTTGATATAAAAGCAGCTAAAACCATACTCACAAACAAATGGATTTAGCTGGAATAAGAAAAAGATGGGCAAACGAAGAACACAAATAGTGTGTGTGAACTGCAGCCAACAGGCTGTATGAGCTTCCTGGTTTACGCGTTTCAGAGGCCACGCCTCCTTCAGAACCAGATTGGCCTCTGAAACGCGTAAACAAAGAAGGACATACAGCCTGTTTGCTGCAGTTCACACACACTATTTGTGTTCTTCGTTTGCCCATCTTTTTCTTATGCCTGCTAAATCCATTTGCTTGTGAGTATGGTTTTAGCTGCTTTTATATCGTTATATTAAAACATTTTTTACACGATGGAGGCACTCTCTTTGTCTTCTCTACATTCAAGCAGGCTTAAGGCTGCAACTGGGTATTCTGTGGCAAAAACCTACCTGCATCTACGGACAATCATCTATTCAACTGTTCCATGTCCGATTACACATGGACAGCTACTGACAAATACGGCCACTGTCAGCCTGTCATTCACTTGAACGGCCACAGCGGTTGCACCTGTACAGACACAGATGGAATCCCCAGCTGCAATCTTAAGCCCCGAGTGAATGGGCCATGGGTGAGGGGGTTCAGAATCAAGCTTTAGTACTCACAAACTTTTTTTCTTATATTTTTTTTTTCCTCTTCTGGACACCCCTGGATATTTGTGGCTAATTTCAACAAGAGAACTATAGAGGAAAGGGGATGCAGGGGACATTGAGAGGCGTTTAAATGCTCTGTACAATTCAGGAAACATGGAAACATCTCTCCTTGTTTTTGTTTGATGATCCATACTGTGACAAATAAGCTTTGTATAGAACCCAGACAGAATGCATTCTCCAATAACACATTCTAGCATTATAGTGCAGATTGTCCACTGCTCCAATTCTTAGACCGAAATCCAACTGTGAATCATTCCACAGATGCAGCCAAGGCCGGCGCGCCTTCGCTGTATATAACAATCCTTCTCAGAAAACAAGCCGTACTTCCGTGGATCACCATGAATAAAACAATTTTTTATTAAAGTAAAGAATACATGATGTGGAAAGTAAAAACTGTTTATTGCAAAACACACAGACACAAAAAAAAAAAAACCCCATAACAACATCCTGTAACAATCTTGTGAAACACATGTGCAAGGTGAAAGGCAAACTATCCTAACTATATACCAATGGCAGTAGAAAGAAGAAGGTAAATGGGTAACAAGGCAGAAGGGGGTTCAGCCGGGAAGCAGGGTAACAGGAGCAGGACAGACCATGTACAGGTAGTTCACAATCAGGATGGCACAGAATACAGAGCAGGTTCAGGCACATAGGCAAAATACTGACAAAATTAGTAAATGGTGCGGTGGGACTAAATAGCTTCCCAGCAGCCAGCATTAGGTGGCAAATGACAGACACCAGCTGGTGGCCACCTGAACTGCACCTTTCCTGCTCAGTAGCTACAGTGCCACCACTAGGTCTTTCGACTGTCATTAGGTCATGCCTAGGGCCGCATGTTTTTTAAATACGGTCCTATATCTTAAGGCTCTGTGAGTCTCTGAACAACCAGTGATGATTTAAAGTAATATCATCAGTGTTATCCAGCACCTGAAGTGATATCACTGAATACAACAATCTGCTTAAGTGCTTCCATTACAGTAATGGAGATGCCTGACACTAAGCCAGTACTCCATGTTTTGCTTTGTTTCTTGCTTGAAGCATTTTGCTTATCTCCTAATTACATAATTTGCATTAGTTTTATTCCCCATCACTTTACAAAATGGAGTCTACTCGCACAGCTCTGAAAGCTCAATCCTCTGGTGTCCATGTAAATCTTTATGGTTGTTTGTCAATCTACAGCATTTAAAAAGGGTTCACAGAATAATTCATAGAATGAATTATCTTCTGGCACTTACCAAGAGATTACTTAAGTGTTCGAATTACAAAGTAGCTTAGTAAGTGCCTCAAGTAAGAGCCTGCATTCTCACTAAGCATTAACTGACATAGTAAGTTGCTATTAGCGGTAGAAGGAGACCTAGGTGTTTCATAAAAAATTCTAAGAGCAATAATACGGAATTATAAGTAATACCACCTTTAAGGCCCCATTCACAGCAGATCCGTTGCAATGCGTTTTTCAATGGATGTCAACGGATGCCAACGGTAGGTAACCCAAACAATTAATGGGAGTGAGTGGGACCAGTTCACACTGCTCCATTTTGATGCATTGCATTGTAAATGTTGGTGTGACCGGACCCTAAATGTGGCACATGTCTGTGTGCACCCAGACAGCCTATGAAACATAATTACAACAAACTTCATATAGGGCTAAACAGAATGTACTGCAAAGGGGCCTATGCTTATCAAGTATGGCAGCATTCAACAACTATGACTGTTCGAAATGCCTGAAATAGACATAGATAAGCCCATTACTTCTTCTGTTTCGTTCTAAGTAAAATAACAGAAAACACATACAAAACATTAAATAAATACAATAAAAGTTTATGTAAAGCTCAAGACAAAAATGTAATAGATTGTAGCTTACTTCTCCTTAGATGTGGTAATTGCATGAGTTTTCTTTTTTCAGGCCATTTTTCTCCTTTTTTTCCACCAAATAATCTTGCAAATACCAAACTTCCTGTGCTAGGGTGAGAATATTCATTCATTGTACTGTATCTATGAAGGAGTGATTTTGTCAGACTAGGCTACTCTACTGATTTGGAACAGAAACAGGTCCATAGCTTGGGAGGAAGATAACATTGTCTAAAGTAACAGTTCAGTGCACAGGAAGAAACAAGGGCACAACATTTCTGGAAGAATTAACAGGTATTGTCTTCAGTTGCTGAAAATGTTCTTATCGGAAAAAAAAAAGAAAACTAATGTAACTACCACATCTAAGGAGGGTAAGCTGCAATATATTACATTTTTTTCATGGGTTTCCATAGTAAGAGGTAAGTCTTATCAGCGGCTTCTTGTAGATCATATGTAATAGGGGCAAACACATCTCCACATGCAAAAAAAATTTCATCCATCATGTCCTAATTCTCTTTGGTATTCTGTTTCTGTTCAGCATATCGCACTGTAACCTTATGCTAATCAATACAGATAAACACAGAGTTTAGGTCAACAAACTTTAGCTCATTGCTGTCTTCGCCTGTTACTTCCAGTGTGGTTTCTTCAAGAGAGAGTCTGCAGAGGCCAAGTATACCACAGACTACTATCGGGCACAATTGGGGGTTCAGCCCTCTGAGGCACAGAGGCAGGCCGAGGAGGATTTCTAGCTGGTAACATCCAGCACGAGTGTGTTATGAAATGCTTATAGCCTAATAATGTTTTGGTGTTTAAAACTAACCTAGTTGTAATGCTACAGTGTGATTTGTTTGCAAATATTATTTAGGGTGGAAAAGATTGTTTTCAACCAACATACCTATTTAGTAATATTTTGTAATGGGTCTCTGTGTTATTTAAATATGTTTATCATGTTTGCTAAAATATTGCATGCTGTATGCTAGCCAAAAACTACAGTACAAGTTTACCCACACAGTTGTTAGAAGCAGATGCAGTGATGCTGTCAGTGTCCTATTTTCTAATAACCACTGCCTTGAATGTTTCTCCCATGTACTAGTATAGGTATGCCAAGATACTGTCCACCTTTCTCATATGGCCCACCTGTTTATCATAAAACCATCACTAACAGAAATAAGCTTCCAGTTGTAAAAAGTGTACACATAGAGGAACATTGGTAACAGAGAGCAGATATGGCTATCTACTCTCTGCTATATACAGCATGGCTGCTCCACATTGTGACCTGCATTTGATAGCATATTCTTATAATGCAGGCCATGGTGTGGGGCCCATGGTACCCCATGGCATTCTCTCTGCTGAATGCCAGAATGCAGAAAAGAGGGCTCTGTGATTGAAGGAGAGGTCAGTCACTTGACTTTGGCAGGCTTTGTACAGGTTTTTCTCTTGGCTTTCTTTCTTCTCCTCTTCCATTCAGAAAAATGTGCTCAGCACTCTTCTACAGGCTTTGGGACTCCAAAGTCAGTGGACTGCTAAATACATATGTAAAGCACATCCCTGTACTTTTATAAATGGACCTCCTAGGGTTGTAACATATGGCATGCAACTACGTTTAACATTTCTCTCAATAAGATGGCCTTGCAGGGGTTAACTGTTAAGTAGGGATGCACAGATACTTTTCGAGTACCAGTGCATATACTTGGCATTTTCATGAGAACAACCAGGGTTGCAGCAGTTGCAGCTGGGACCTGGCTCTGGCGCTCCACCACTGTCCTGAAATCATTAGTCTGTATTGTTTTAGAAAAACTGTCACATGACAATAAACAAAAATGTATCAGTACTCGTACTTGTAAGTACTCGGCAAGTACCAGTACTCGTACTCGCAAAACTGGTATCTGTGCATCCCTTTATTTATATTTATAAAAACAAAATCGTACATTAAAACAGAGATGTACAAATCCCAGGAGCTCCGTGTGCTCCTTACAAATGACAGCTGCCTCCTAACTTTTGAATTTTTCTCTAGTCTAGTCTTGGAGCTCAAAAGTATCGGTACATGGACTCGTACTTGAACCGAGTACTGTACTTGGTATCTGTGCAACCCTACAAGTGTTTCAGTAAAAATTATTAAACCCATTATGAATTACTTTCCATCAGTATTTTTGAGGTGGAATCGAAGAGAGTTCTGACACATTGGAAAATGTTTGATTATTTTTGATGAGTCTGCATGTGTGTGTGGTATAATTAAACAATATCTCTTCAGTTTTGATTTTTAGAGCATGCAAAAGCCATATAAAAAATCATTTAAAAAGATGGTCATTTTATTTTTTAAAAAGAAAACCTGTGAGGTACCACTAAGGGAATGAACTCCCATATACAATCCAACATTTTTTGTTTAATCTAAAAAACTTAGTGTGTGTGGCTATTATTACAGAGACTTCACTCCACAAATGATAGCTGCAGTGCTTTTGACTACTTGACTACTACTAGTGCATGTTCTTGAAGGTGGAAAAGACAAGACACTGCTATATTTTAGTTATACAGTAGTTACTGTATAGTAACATATCAGAATTAAGCTTTCAATGATCTGACTACATTTACTCGAAATTTGGTGAATATGTTGGAAATCATCATTGTTGTTTACACTGCAATATGGAACACATCCACTTCTATTGAATTTTAATATATAGCTATAGAGGTAAAGGTAAAAGCAGGGTTAGTGAGCTTTTGTGCTCTTTAATAAAACTGATATTAAGGATTATATATACAAATATTTGCAAGCACAGTCAGAGTAAGTTTTTTCTAACATGTTTTTAGCATAATAATGAAATGTAAAATAGATTTTTATAAACAACGCGGCATTCTCTTCTCTCAGACACTATATTTTCTCAAACTTATCCTACAAATTGCAGACTCAATAACACAGCAAGGTGTTAGAAGTTTTATGAGACCTACTGCAGCACCAGTATACTCAGAACTTATTTGTGCTTCCTTCTGTTCACCAATACAGAGACATTATGTTGTGTACCATACTATACTATACTACCATACTACATATTTTGCATCTTTCTCTTTCAAAATGTCTATGGAGGTAAGAAATATATATATATATGTATAATACTGCTGCAACAGTTCTGTGAAATAAATGACAATGACAAGACTAAGGAACAACATAAAATATTATTTACAATTACACAATTTATGATGCTCAGTTGGGTGGAAGAGGCAACATATAATTCCCAGCTACTATATACAGGACAATTAAAAATTGTCCTGGTGAGTATTGATCCATGGGCACCATTTTTAAAAATTATAACTTGTTAGCTTCACATTGCAGAAAATCTATTCTACTTGTTCACAAAATGCCAGTAGTAAGAAAACATGAGTAAATACCAACTACACCGGCACAAAGACCTCCATGAACAGAAGGTCAGTTGTTTGGGCAAGGATATGCTTTAACTATAAATCTCACTTCTGCACTACCCAAACTGAAGAATGAGTGTGGTGCACTAGAATGGATCAGCAAAATAATGCTTCCAAGCCAAATGGAATGCAAGTTCAAGTGTGTGTTTAGTTCAGGTTTCAAACTGGCCACAACCAGATTCATTGTATTTCCAGCAATCAAATAGGCAGCACAAAAACATAGGGGAAAAATAACAAAATAATCCCAGCATCTTCTGGCACTTTCTAGGCAATTCAACTCCTTTCTTCCAGAGAAAAGCAGTTGTTTCCAACTCCACAAAATAGTTTGTACTTAAAGGATGGCCATCACATGTTCTTTCTCTCCCTGCAGACCAACAAAACTAAACAAGAAAAAAAGTTTAGCTGCCTTTAAACATAACATATTTACATCTTCCTCACTGCAAGTTGCCACTCGTAACCTTCTCTGAGCAAGGGTGAGCTTGAAGAGAGCATAAATGTCAGAAAGTGGGATGATGGGAGAGGAGGCAGCATTGGAAATGATTGTAAGGTAGGAGAGGGGAAGTAGGGTGTGCGGTAGGTTAAAGCAACACTAAACTCAGAATTTAAACCTTAAAACTGTATTTAAGTACCCTGACCATTAACAAAAATGTTACATTTGTGTATCACTCAGCTGTAGATCCTCAAATCATCTCTGAATTAGTGCGGACACTGTCCTTCCTTCTGGAGGGTGGCTACTTTTGTTCCCCATGGTTCCTGTGTGTGTTGTTCAGTAGCCAAAGCTCCAAGCTCGCTCCTGTAATAGACTACAATCTCATGTTTAGTTTACTAATTTGTATTGAAATTATAGTCTATTACAGTTGTGAGCTTGGAGCGGTGACAACTTCAGAACACACACAGGTATCATGGGGAACAATAGTAGTCACCCTCCAGAAGGAAGGAGAGTGTCAGCATCAATTCAGAGATGATTTGAGGATCTACAGCTGAGTGATACACAAATAAGATACATTTTTGATAATAGTTAAGGTACTTGAATGCATTTTTAAGATATAGCTCGTGAGTTTAGTGTCCCTTTAAGGGATTATATTGTGTACATTCAACATGCTGTGCTTTATCACGCAGTAATTGGTAAGTTTGCTTGAATTCACATTTCAGTTGTGTATATGCCACTAGAATAAATGTTAGTATGCTAATTGTAACCAATTTTTTCCACACGGCACCTAGAAGAAATAAACTATTACGAATAGAAGTTGAGGCAGTGGGAGAGCAAGTGAGATGAAGGAGAGTTTGCATTATTAAAGGAGAACTATGGGGTCAGTGTTTTTCCCCATAGTTCTCCTTAGGGTAACGGGAGGACACAAACTAGCGTCCTCCCGTCACCCTAAGCTCAGTATACCGCGAGCTACAGCTCGCGGTATACTGAGACGCCGCACCTGGAGCGGATCCCGACTTAGATGACGGGATCCGCCCAGCTGCGTGAGTGACAGCTGGCTCTGCCTATCTAGAAGCAGAGCCAGCTGTACCCGCCCCCTCCCCCGTCCGTTCCGCCAGTCAGCGCTGGCAGATCGGAGCGGGGAGAGGGGAATCCAGCCCCTCCCCTGTCACGGCAGAGAGCCGTGACAGGATCGAGAGGTGAGGGAACACGGTATGTTTTCCCTCACCTCCCGATCTACTGAGCCGACCTGTGACAGTCTCATTGTCACAGGTCGGCTTAGAACTATGACGTGAGTGGAAATCACTCATCTCATAGTTCTCCTTTAAAACAGGGTGTTTTGCAAAGGCTGATTATAAATATGCTATTCTCTGTATACATGCAGCTAGTATAATACCTGAATTTTACTTGATTTTAGCCTCTTGCAATTCACTACAGAGCAGCACTCAGACAGTGAAAGCGAGGGGCAGTACTTGGGGCCAATCATTTGTCTTGCATTAACATGTGCTAACAAGAAACATGCTCACAGGTAGTGGAAAGCAGAGGGATCATCTCATCAGTCTCTTGCTGCTCCTTTACTGTTTGTTCAATAAGTTGGGTCAGGAGGGTGACCAGGCTGTGTTGTGCTGTATATCTCAGGTTTGAATAGAGAGAAATACAAATCCTTTGGCAGGTTAGCCAGCTACTATGTATATTTTTCAACTGTGTATTTAACTGTTTGCACAGAGTTCAGCTTTAATACCATAATGCCAGGCCTTCTGAACTCAATATACCAAGGACTGCAGATTTGACAGTCATTGCCTGCCCTGAGATAGAGCTTTGTCTACATCTTTTCTGGACTTCTCTCTTCCCGGCTGGCTATGATTGATTATCAAGCTTCTATAGAATGTGGCTACCTCCCTAGTCAGCGAGTGCTCCATAGACAGCTTCACTCAACTCTAGCTTACTGCAAAGACACATTTAGCAGGAAAAAGAGAAGAGCTGAAGATATAGGAATGCAACAGGCAGTCACTATAACATCTATTTATGTCTTTATCTGGGATCTGTAATATATAACATAAATGTGAGTTGGTGGTATAGTACACTTTGTGCAACATATATCCTTAAGTAGAATTAAATTAGAACAAACATTTCCAACCAGATTCACCCAAAATATGGTGTCCTGAGGTCCATTGCACCACATATTCTTTGCTCTTATTGAACCATATCAACATTTCAATGGCAAAAAAAATACATTGTATTTAGGTATCCTTAAAATGTATAAGTTAGGTTCGGTATGTATACGTTTGGTATAAGTTAGGTTCTGTGGAAATATAAAACATTTCCACAGAAAAGGCCTAAGGAACAAATTGACTATACCTTGACTTCTGATGCTAGACTTCTCTGACATATGCCTTGTCCATTAGTGTGTTATTTCCCTTCACTTTCATGTTACCACATATATATATTATTAACAGGTGCTGATACCACAACACTGAATGTGACGTATGATAGCTACATATAATAATTCACTTCTGCTATTTGGAGAATCATTTTTTTTATTGTCATGACAAATGTGAATAATACAAAAGCTTAGAATATGGCAACATAAATAAATATATTTATACAATAATTATGTGAAGTGTTGTTTACTTTATTTTTTTTTTTTTGCGTCAGTCTGAAAACATATGTGTTGGTATAAGTTAGGTTCCTGGTTCACAGTCCATCAAGCAGGGATATGAAGTCATCATACATGCCTAGTTTAGTTTCACAGTACATTATTTTCCATGCAGTTGTAACCTGGTGCTATCACAGCATGACTGTGATCAAATAGACCAGAACAATGTTACCATTAGAGAGCCCATCTTTATGAACAGCATTGGTATTTGTCTATTACATGGAAAGAGCAGCATCATGGTTAAGCAAGATGGCAAAATAGCTGATTTGGAAAAATTCCCCCAATTCAGATCACTTTTCAGTTCAGCTATGTTGTCCTAGATTGTTCACTTCTCCTGACTTCTCCAAACTCTTCACCCTTTTGTGAATAACCCTGTAAGAATACATCAGAGCTATACATTTATTAGGTTAAAGGAATGCTCCCACTCCCCAGCTGAAAGTGGACTTTATCTCAGAAATATGATAAGTAGAGTAACATAGGGGTCTATTCACGAAGCAGCCGAAGGATCTAGCCGTAGCTTTGGCCGATCCTTCGGCTAGCTTCGGCCCCAGTACCCCTTCGGTTCAGTAGAACTGAAGGGCTGCTCTACGGGCTATTCACTATAGCCCGTACAGCTCCCGAACTTAGCCGAGCGGCTCAGTCTGCTTCTGACAGCTGGGCGGAGCCAGCCGTGATATTACGGCTGGCTCCGGTCACTTGCAGAGAGATCTCCAGCCAGCCCAACTCTCCAGGGGCGCTCCAGGAGAAACACGGCTCCATGTCAGAATAGAAAAAAATAAAAATAATTTTTGACCATAGGAATGCATTGCTAGATTCCTATTGGCTATTTCAATTTGCAATAGCCAATAGTAAACTAGCATTGCATTCCTATGGGCACATTTTTTTTTTCTATTCTGACACGGAGCCGTGTCAGAATAGAAATGTTTTTTTTTTCAGCCGATATATGCCTGAAATCAGCCGTACCAGCCTGAAGTGAATAGCCGAACAGCAGGACCCTGAAAATGTTCTTTAATTATGAATTCCTCCCTGTCCTTCAGCTGCACCTAAGCCCTGCTGTTTTGCGAAGCACAGTGCTGTCTGCAGCATGACTTTCTGGTTCAAGGGGTTCCCAGGGCACACAGACGTTTTAATGAAGGGGGGTAAAAGTTAGACCATACACCTTTAGAACTAGTGCACATGGGCATTTCAGATGCATTTGCCAAGCATTCACCTTTGTTTGTATGGAGGTAAAAAATAAAAGCGCAGACTGATAAAAAAAATTATACTCACCCGATCATTAGATGCGGCCACCTGTCACAGCGCTCTCTCCACCCTCTCGCTGCAGTGATGGTATGTCCCTCTGTGTCCTCATGTCCATTACACAGTATATTGGGAGTGATGAATTGAGGATCCTTAAACCGCTGCAGTGGAGGGGAAGGGAGGCTGGAAGGACTGGTCTAAGAGCAAGCCGACTCGGAGGATTGGGTGAGTATAATTTATTAAGTTTAGTCCCTAGATGAAAACGAGCAGTTAATGTATGGGCATTTCAATAAAGTTGTTTTTTAGGGGGTGGGTAGCACTCCCAAGCTCCTCAACTGGTTCATTAGTAAGGCTGATATATGTCACTATACACATGCAACCCCCATTCACTTTTGATGCAAATACCAGCTGGAATTATTCTTTAGAAATAGCAGCTAAGACTAAGAGCCGCAAGTGTCCATGCTAACCTAAGATAGAACTTGTCTTTCTGCTGCATGCTGTTGGTGTCATCTCCAGGACTCTGTGAAGTCATTGCGTTTCATGGAAGGAGACGTGGCAGGCCGAGGTAACCATAGCAACCAGTGCTGCAAATTCACTGAAATCTATCTCCCGGTCATGGTTTGCATCCAAATCTGAGAAAATGACATCCAGTGTCTTTGTATCTTGAACTTGCTGTGGTGAGGAACAATATAGAAAAACAATTCTGTCATTCAGAAGACATTACAGCACACAAAGATACACTACATGACATTAAATGTATCTACTAGTTAATATACACTACTTGTTTGGTTAGGAAATTAAATTGGGAATTTTGTTAGGCAAAACGACAGGGCAGAGAGCGTACTAATGTAGTGATAACTCTTGATCATTATAAAGACTGCAGTATAAAACCCACTCAGAAGAGGAGAATAAAAGAATTCTCATCTGCGACCCAGAGATCTTCCCTGTATCCAGTCCACATAACCTCCAGCCGTGACAAGTGGCAAGGGTTGGTGTCCAGGATGCTGGGATCAGCTCAGCGGGATCCATGCTGTTGGATGGTACACAGTGCAGGCTGCAGCAGCTGAGAGGATCGGAGTCCCTCCCATTTACTAGGTCGATGTACTATAGGCTGTCAAGGCAACACATTTCCAGGAGGCATCCCTTATCTCAAGAGGCTTTGGCACGTGTCAGTAATTGTTTCAGTGATGTGACACAGTAATTACATGTGCAACACAATCAACAATTCTCTCCAACATGGAAGAGGTCTTATATGCCTCCACTTTGAGGGCTTGTTAAAGCCACACTAAGGGCCGAAAGATTACTGATGTACCACACTGGGTGTGTAAATTATCATTAAAAAGCCGGGTGTTATGTGCAGAGGGCAGCTGCAAATAAGAAAATCTTACCTTGCAGCACGTCGCTGCACCCCACAACGAACGCCGAGCTTCTGGACACTGAAGAGAGGGAGCAATGTGTCCTAAACTAGACATTGCTCCGGTCACATCACCCACCCCTCTCCACTATCCTCCAACAAGGAGTCATTCCTGCATGTGACACCTCCTCTGCTCCAATTGCAGAATATCTTGGATATTTTATATAAAATATCCGGACATTTTCTGAATGGGGAATAGTGAGGAGGGTGGGTGATGCCAGTGGAGCACCGTACAGCTCAGGACGCATTGCTCCCTCTCTTTAGGGCTCAGAAGCTCGGAATTATGTGTCTGGAACACCGTGCTGCAAGGTCAGCTCTTCCTACTTTGCAGGACCCTGTGCACACAATGCCAGCTTTTTCATGAAAATGTATACACCTAGTGCAACTCCTTATGCTGCACAGACATTATTATCTCCTCACCTTAACAAATGAGGACATCTGGGAGTTAATTAACTTTTTCAGATCTTTTTTCTTCAGTTTACAATCTTCTCCAGAATAAGAATGGAAGACCTGGATAATATTCACCATTGATCTTTCCAGTTCTGTTAGTTCTTCCCTGCAAGACACAAAAGTACAGTATATTTAAAGGTAAATGCCAACTTGCAAGACCTTCTCTAACCTCTAGTTAGCCTTCTGTGTTGTATAAAGAGACCTTCACTTTCTGTCCCATAGACTTCACAAGAAGCGAGCAGAAATTCCTTGAAAGTGAGGGAAATCCTCTCTTAGGCTAGCCATACACCTATAGATTATCAGCAGATTTTCTATGGTCAGATGGAAAAAGTGAAACAGATTCCTCCGTCTACGCTAAACTGTGTGGCTGGAGGAATCTCCCGCTGGGCCAAGCTTCAGTATCTTGCTAGTCGGCCCCGCTGGCTCTCAAAATACCTGAACAATCTGATTGGATGCAGGCATCGTTCAGGTATTTTGGGAGCTAGCGGGGCTGACCAGCAAGATACTGAAGCCTGGCCCAGATTTCTCCATCCACATAGTTTAGCGTAGATGGAGGAATGTGTTGCACTTTTTCCATATGACCACAGAAAAGCTATAGGTGTATGGCCAGCTTTAGGCAGTTATCACTGCAACAAATGTACTCATTGCAAGGCTTCCCCATTGACCAATGGGGGTCAGTGTTTTGGTGACAACCCAAAATGTTAGATTTTCCATTAGGAAAAAAAAAAAGAGAGGGTGACAAAGACAGCAATATACACTCCATGGGGTTATTAATCCTTTTTTAACCCTTGGCTTTCGGTACACTTAAACACAATTGTACAGTTAAGTAAGTGATGATATACTGTATTAACAGCTTATTCTGCCCTCCAATATACCATGCTTTTCATACACTTTCCGGGGCAGCAGGAGTCATTAGTAACTTTTACATATACAGCAATTCTAGAGTCTCTAGACAACCATCAGCACTGGTAGTAATGACCATAAACCCCCATAACTCCCAGGACTAAGCAGCCTTTCAAGACCATTGATGGATGAAGCCCCTGCAATGGTTTGCATTATTTAGTTGAATCTGCATCCTCACTGGAAGATCGGCATATTCCATTTAATACAGCATCCATAAATCTGACGTTTTTCAACCGGGATATTTTTCGAATAAACCTGTCATGACAAAAATATGGGGCTACCATTGCTGGCTACTACTGAACGTGCTACTTGCCTAGCTGTCAAACAAACAGCAAAGTTCAGAATTGTTTACCTGCAAACTTGCTCCAGGTCATTGATTCAAAGAACTTAGGGGATGATTTATAAATCACTGGACAAATGCCGGTCCACACAGCATTCTCACCACTAGATGGAGCCGAGAAGCATAGGAAGTCCAATGTTCCTTGGGGCCATCTAGCGGCGAGAATGCTGTGCAAATGCCATTCAGCCAGTTTCTGTTGGAGCAGACAATTTATAAATTATCCCCTAAAAATGTGTATTTCCACTCTTGCAGTCAAATTTGAGAAACACTCACTATATGTTTATTATGTGTTCCCATTCCCACAACATACCGAAAAAGAATACCTTTCTAGTTGTTTCTTTGAAGCAGGATTATACACAGGTCTGCAAGCTATGCTGAGCAATCTCAGAGGGACAAACTGAGAACAGAGTGGGTTCCCCCTCATTAACATACAATGCAGAATGCAAACCTTGAGATCTTTAACCCTTTGATAGGCTAGTGTTCAAATCTAGTTCACAATTGATAATGAAATATGTCAACACAGTACAGACAGCATTAATTATGGTAAACATTAACTCCACAGCCCCCTCCTCAAGACATGATCCATACCTGAGTAAAAGCTCAAAGCTCCAAAATGCTCAACAACCAACATCCCATGCTTTGGAATTGTGCCAGTTCACATAGACACCTGTAGTTCAATGCCTGAAGCTCAAGAAGGTACATGAGCTTACTTTGAGACAGCATTGGGTGTTCTTGGAACCGCAGACTTCAATGGAAGCACCTGAAACCACCTGAAAATGTGCGTTTTTCATGGCTCAACAACCATCTCCTCCTCCTAGTACCTAGCTTTGCATTGGCTAAAAATAAAAACGCTCAAGTCTGAATGCTCCTGAAAACACATACAAAAGTGCACAAACAAACGCTGCAAAATTGCCTGTAATCGGTCATGTTCAGTTGTGACTGCAGCCTCACATTACATAGAGGGGAAGATAGGTAGCGAGTTTAATTGAGTAAACAGCACTTTGAAAAATGTAAGCAACAATTTTTAAATATTTTTTCATGTTATGGAATGTAAATGGGAAAATGGAACAAATATAAAATAGCTGTTATCCCAATTTGGCTGCAAAAGTGGAAATACACTTTAAATAACAGGAACACTAAGACAATGAGCAATAAGCAAATGAGCGATACCAGACTCCGTTTTTCTATAATAAGAGTGAGACAGATGACAGTGTGGGTGGCTCATCCACCAGGAGCTTACCTACTAGCATAGCTCTGATTTCTCTCCTTTACAGCAAACGTATTTCACAAATAAAATCATTAAGGGCCCAGTCCCACAACATTAGTGCGTGTTACCGTGTTCTGCATTAAAGGCCCTCTGTCATGAAAAAGGAATGGTGGCCGTCATTGCTGACCTCTCCTTTAAAAAGTATTCTAGCTGTCAGGCCAATGGTTTGGCTTTATTGCTTTCTGAGTTACTGACCCAAAACAAGCACAGGTATAATGAGTTCCGACACTCATTTACTTGTTCAGGTCAGTGACTCTAAAACACTGAAGCCAGAGACAGGCAGAAAAACTAGCATTTACAAAAGATGGTCAGTGATGGCAGCCCCCCATATGTTTCTCATGACAGTGTCACTTTCAGGCAGCCCATTCATTTTGAATGGGCTGATAGTGTACCTTATCATATTAATAATCAAAAATTATATATTTTTTCATAACACAGTGCACCACAACACATGGCATGTGCGTTGTGGTGCACTGAAGTGAAGGTGTTAGCCTGCTACTGTAACAGTGGGGTAGGGTGCCACTCAAAATAATTATCTTTGCAGTACCGTGCAGCAAAACATGCGCTTTAACCTGTATTACTGTAACGTACCAATGGGAATGATCCCCACAATAATTCCTGCAATTAGACAGTCCTGATTTCCCCTCATTCTCCATTCATTTAAGACACAGATGAGTTAAAAATGAATTGTTTTCGGCACAGATTATTCTAGGGACACTTGCAAATTGCTAATACTGGATAAACATACAGTACATGCAGACTCAGACAATTCAAGAACAATGGTAAATGAACTCGTTGGGTACTAAATGTAGCAACACAGATCCCAAACTTTAGAGTTTACAGGTTTATGTCTAAAAAAATGTTTCTGCTAAATAGTTTATGCATTGGTAGTTATCTTCATTGTAACAATAGAATTGTGTTTGTTATTAGGACTATAAATACAATTGTTACTCCACTTTAAGTATTACGCTATTATGTCTAAGCAAGTGTAATCTGTCAAAAAATGTCGAATTTGCTTTGCTTGGTATTGTAGCCATTCCTTGGTGTTCCCAGGCATTACAGTCTATTGTCTTTGCTATCTATAAACTAACTGGCATAGAAGAGGTAATAACCAGTGCATTCTAATATACAGAAATACAGATACGATGCAGAACAACTTTAAAACAAAAGCAATAATTAAAGTGGCAGATTATTCACTATAAAATCACTGCTTTATCTAGTAGGCAAGTTAAACAATATAAAAATAGAGTTACCGATCAGGCAAATTGGAAGAACTGGCCATGTTCCTGTCTGTTGAGGCAACTGAATGGTTCACCATATACAGTATGCCCTACTTTACAATGAGCGTTTGGATATCCACCTTCTTCCAACCTCTTCCCATAAATCATTAAACACTTAAGAGCAATTCCTTTCTGACAATAAATGAGATCTTAAGAGAGCATAATGGGAAGTTAATGCAAAAGCCATTTAGTTAAATGTATTTTCAGCTATAAACGCTAATAGATCTGCTGTTGTCATCTCTTGGATGCTGAGCAGTATTACTGGCTATGGCTATTGGTCTCATTGAAGCCTATTCATAAAGAGATGAAGCTGATTTCCTTTTTAATTTCAAATGGAATTGTAATTTTTATATACGCACAATTTCTGTAAGTACTCCACTTGTACTTAACACATAGATGCTGATAAACAGGATTTTTTAGATTTATTATTACAGGATGTTATGGTTTTGCTGTTTATTGTAAAATACACTTTATGGTATTTATAAGGATTTGAAGTACAATTTTAACAGGGTATAATTGGAACATTTTTCTGAAAATGTTTTGAGACTTTACAGTGGTGAAAATTGCTCTCCATTGTTATTAAATAGAATTAAGTGGCATCTTACCCCAGTGGTGAGTGGTAATGCCCAGCCCACCACTGATTGGGTGGAAGTGCCCAGGGTACTTTCTTTTTTGGAGCTCAGGTTTGGCTTGGAGTTCATCCCTAGTGTAACCTATGGCCGCACCAGAACTATACAATCACTGCTGATCGGCACATTTAGGTCTGTTTTTGGTGAAAATATGTCTAATTTCCAATGGTAAATCTGTCACAGACCTGTGCAAATCTGTGTAGTTTGCTGCCTAGTGTCACAGGCAAAGGGGGTCGCAGATAAAAACTGTTGCAGAGACTTTCCTAAATGACCGCCAGCCTGATTTCCATCTACATTTGTCGCTAATTTGCTTGATAAATGTCCATTTTAGTGTTCACATGCATCTGAAACAATGTAAGCACAGTAGCGTGTACTGCATCTCTGTTTACATTATAGATTATATTTAACAAGACTCGGTCAATGGAGAAGAGGGAGTGAAAGTGCTGCAGGTATGAAGTGCAGGTACAGACGGATGAATCTCAGGCCATTCTAGCAAGCAATACTTTTACATTTGATAGTGATAAATCTTGAGGCCCATTCCTGCCTCCAGTCAGGCTACTGTTCATAATGATGGGCCAATAGGAAAGTGTGGGGTAGAGGGCTTATGAGCAAACCCTAACACCACCCAAAACTGTCAAAGCTTCTGCTTTTAAAACACCTATGTATTGCAGTTACTCCCTGGAAAAGCATCTTGTCCCCATGCCGATGGAGAAAAGGGCCTCTTCCCCACAACCATGACCCTGTGGTTGTGGGGTTTGCTGGCTTATTTGCATCGGGGTACCCCCTTTCACCCAGATGCTGCCCCCCATTGTGAATAAGTAAGGGATACTTGTACCCCGACTCATTCACTAAAAGGTTAACAAAAATGTAAATAAAGAGACCAAACTTTTAAAAAAAATCTTTTAATTGAAAACAAAACCAAAACGAATGTTCACAGCCACTGGGTCAGGGTTGTGGGGAAGAGGTCCTTGTTCCCATTGGCATGGGGTGCTTTTCCAGGCTTGCTTGTCTGGTTTGGAATGTTAGGGGGGACCACACTTTTTTTCGGTTTTGGGCAGTGGGGTTCCCCCCTAAAATCCCTACCAGATCTAAAAGGCCTGGTATAAATTATGGCGGGAACCCCACGCACTTTTTTTTATTTTTAACTCGGAGTCCCTCCTAGCATTCCTACCAGACCTAAAGGGTCTAGTATGAATTGAGAGGGGGACCCCGCGCAGTTTTTTTCTTTTTTGACTGTTTGTCAACATTTTGTGGGGGGGAGAATGGTCGGCTTCGGCAGACTGTTCTCCCCACTTTGGCTGTTCTCCCCGCTTCGGTTGTCACATATGCTTCGGCTCGGCTGAGTGCTTTGGCTGCCTTCAACTGCTGTACAGGCTATGAACCGAAGGCTCTGGCGGCTGAAGTGAGCCGAAGGATTAGCCGAACCTATGGCTATATCCTTCGGCTCCTTTGTGCATAACCCCCCTTCGTTTTCCGCCACAGTCACTCAAGAACGCGGATATGTCTTTTTCTGGTTTCCTCTGATTGTCATGGTTGTTAAAGAGGGTAAATAACACACACACTGCAACACACATGAACACAAAAAACAACAACACACATCCTAACACCCCATCCACCCTTCTACCTATCCAAGTTCCCAGGATTCTCTTTACAACAGCTGCTTCTGCCTGTCCATAACCAGCTCGGGGGAAGGGTGGTCCCGTGGCAGTGCATAGCGCTCTGCACGAGTGGTGGTACATCACTTCCGCCCCTGCCATGCATGCTGCTAACTAGGACCCTGAAGAGGGTGGGAGCTCAGGGTAACTGGCCAGTTTGCCCACCCCTAACAACAGCCCTGCCCCCAGTAACAGATTTCTTTAACGCGGAACTCCAGCTTTATTCAAGTCACTTCCTGTAAGCCCAGGCTGTCATGGACCCACCCCCTTTGGGTACATTAACAAGCTAACCTAGGCTCACAGGAGAATGTTGCAGAGAGTAGAACCTTGTCGTTACATGGCACCATTTTCTGCAGTATTCAGGACCCGCTCATTCCTGGAGAAGGATGAAGAGGAGTCATCATGCCACTTGACTAGACCTCAGTAAAAGGTATGTATAGTTTTTATTTTAACAGGTTGTGGTGGAGTGCACTAAAGGGTAGGGGGCAATATCTCAAGGCAGTGCAAATGGTGACTTTTGTCACTGTGTGATTGTGGCAGTCTCAAAATACTCCACTGCCGTCAGAATGTAAGAATGGCACGCTCAGCCTAACCCTGCACAGAGATTTTCCAGCTCAAGGGACAACAATCTAAGTACCAGCAAACACAGAGTGATCATCACTGAGGTTGGTTAACGCCGTAACTTGACATACCCAAACAGTAGATGTCACCATGTGTTTTAACAGAAACATGTACCATTCACAGTATCTTTTATAGCAACTCTGATCTTCAAGAAGTGTCTGCAACACCCAGACAGGGATAAGACAAGAGTTTAAAATAAGGTAGCTTTCTACAAAATGCAAGGATTCTTCACATTCTGATTTATAGGATTACAGATAAAACTTAACAATGTTTTTGAATATTGTTTTAATAAAAGAAAAATAATTTAATAAATGCTGTTACTGTTTATGCATTCCAACCTGATCTTGTCATGAGTTGAGTATTTTAGTGGGTGTGATATAAGAGGTGTCTCACACACAAGGTTTGTTAAATCTATTTGTCTGTTGTTGACGCTCATTCTGGAGAAAAGAAGGGCACTTTGAGGGGAATTTATCAAAACTGGAGTAGACAAAATTTGGAGCAGTTGCCCAAGGCAACCAATAAGCTTCTCTCTTCAGTTTGGCCAGTTGGATTTCCCTCATTTGGAGGAAAATTTATCTTACTTCCTGTGTATCTGCAGGACAGAAAGTGAAGCAAGATCCACCCAATGGCACACAGATGGCTTTGAATATGGGGATGCAATCCACCCTGCCATTATTTAATGTCCATTTAATAGATATTATTATTTATCTATTTGATACATTATTTATTTTATAATGTTATAAAACATTGATGTGGAGTGGTGCTGTCTCTCAGACCAGCAAAAAGTTGCTGGTTTGGGTGCTTGGAAGCCCAGTGTGAGCAGCTATATAAGAGGAAGCTTCGTCCAATGCTGGCCAATGGTTGAAGAAGACTGTATTATGGTAATGGTCTGATCAGGGGAATCCCTAACCTCTTTGCTGCCTGAGGCAGCTGCCAGGAGCTGGGCGCGACACCTGCAAGAGCATCCCAGGATGCTAAGAGCTGGGTCCGGAGATGTGTATGGCCCTTACACAGGGGCGTCCCCAGGCCGGGTGTCACCTGGGGGGATATCGGATGACACCCCGTCGTGACGTCATCGCACATGTGTGGCCATCTTTGTGATACCTGCCGGTGGCCATCTTGGTAATAGATGCTGGCAGAGAGGAGGGGACGTTCACCTGGCGGGATAAAGTATGCCGCCAGGTCTCCTCCTCTCTCCTGCAACTGTTGGGCTCTCGGCCCATGACCCAGTGCCCGACTTTTCAGAGGGGGGGACACCAAAATGACTCATTCATTTTGATGTCACCCGGGTGAAGGCCGCACCCCCCCTTATGACGCCACTGCCCTTACACATCTCCCCACTTGGCTCTTTGCAACCTGGGATGCTCTGGCCCGGCCGGAAAAGAGCGCGGCAGGCACACTGCAAACATTGTACAGCAGAGCGTCCCTGCTACTCTCCCTGTCCCCCCCTTCCGTGATCCAAAGAGGCCGTCTGAGGCTACATACAACCCCAGGCTGCCTCATTAAAGGGACGGCCCTGGGTCCGATTGTGACAGTTGATGGAGCTGCAGTGACACAGACAGGAGGGAGTAGCTCTGAGCTCTTGTCAGGTAGTCAGAAAGTGTCAGGCTGTGTGAATTTAGCGTAGATGGAGGAATCTGTTGCACTTTTCCATCTGACCACAGAAAATCTGCAGATAATCTATAGGTGTATGACCAGCTTTACAGTTCTACGCCATGCACAAAATAGAAAGTGACCGCCAGCACACCACTAGTTGTAGAACACATACTCTTGATTTACTTTTTAGGCATGGCACCTATGGCCACGCAGGGACCCCTTTATTATGATCTCAAGTGGTGCATAGCAGTGTGCTGTGTTTGCAGTGCCATTTAAGGTGAATGGCACCCTAACGCTTGACACCGGATGATCCGCTGCATGACGCACCACCCCATGAAGCACATGACTTGCAGTGCATTAAAAACAAATGGGGCATTTATGATTATTGGTGAGCTGACAGAATGAAATGGCTCCCTAACACAGCACACTGTAATGTAGAAACAGCTCATACTGCAAAGGGGCCTTTAATCCCTCTGGGGAGCTGTTGGGGAGGACTGGCTTATGGTGATGGTCAGACTGTGACAGTTGATGGAGCTGCACTGACACAGATGGGGGAGTAGCTCCAAGCTCTTGTCAGGCAATGTCAGAAGGTCTCTGCCAGATGGAAGAGGGCTGTAAGAGAATGAAGCGAGATGACTTCTTGGATCTCCTGCCACATGAAGAGATGATGATGTCTACCTTTGATCTGGTGATGAACTTTAAAGCTGACCTCTGGGATAAGGAAATATTGTCTAAACAGAAGCGACATGTGTATTACTTGAATCTTTGTGTGCTATGTATAAGTCTGTGCAGTAATCCAGTGCAAAACTCTGCCTGTGTGCATGAGCTTCCTGTATTAAAGACCAGTCACTAATGCTCTCTCTAATCGAGCAGGGCTGCTAGTCTTGTATCCGCCCCCCTCCTGAGGTTTTCTGCAGGCAGCCTGTACTAGGATGGAGCTGATGGGCCCATCCCACAGCTATGTTCAGGCTAAATCCATCACACGGATGCTGTCAGTATTTTTTACAATGTAATAACTGGGTTTGAAAAGGTATTTGGTGCACACAAGATGCATTTACATGCTTTGTGACCATTGAGGAATGAAATTAAATGAAAGCTGTTGTGCCCGGAATTCAGCTTTAAGTACACATTTAGGAAAAATACCTTTTTTAACACACTGAATGATTATTTTGTGCCCCAGATATACTATTGCATCTCTAACTGTGAAAACATGACCTCGGTTTACCAACATATACTAGTCCTTTCAAATATAAGGCTTTCCATTGGCAATGACTGGAGGCCTGAAGTAAATACCAAAGTGCACTTCATTACAATTTACTAAACGTCCTAAATGTGAAAACCGGTCTCTATCCGTATACAGCACCCGACTCCGCTCGAAGGCTTAGCAGAGGACTACACTAAAATGGCTTCTTCTCCTAGGCCAGGATGTCTGCGCTCTCTAGTCACCGCGGTCCCGGAAGCAGTCCGCCTCTACCCGGAAGTGGCGTCACGCCCGACAAGGAGGCTTGTATAGGCAGCGGAGACGGGTAATCATGGTGGACTGATCGGAGGGTGCTCGGTTGGGAACGTAGAAAGGGCCCTTCGGAGGGGATGGATTCCTTACTGGCCTCCGCCAGCCGCTCCGAGGACGAGGACTCGTCTGCCGGACACAAGAGGATTCTCTCCCAGGGGTCTGGCCTCATCCCTAAGAGGAGGAGCTCGTCCAGGTGATGTCCCGCCCCTGTGACACCATCACAATGTTATTGTATGGAGACCGGGCCTGGCACCGCCGTGGTGTCCAGGTAGTGTGCGGAACATTGGATACGCAGGCCGTCATATGACTCTCATAATGAAGGTCACTTCATAGATGGGTCACCTTCTTCCCAGGAACAGAAAGTGTACCTGTCATGAGATCAGGCCATCGCTCAGCTCGCTTCTCAAAATGCTAGTTGTCTAGCTTACATTCTAATTAAACCCTTGTCAGCAATCATTTTAAATAAACCCTTGTCAGAAAATATTTTATGTGTATGTGTAAAATTATATATATATATATATATATCTCGTACCTTCACCCATAAATTGCACTCACCATCGTCAACTTTCTCCTCCCCCAGCCTCCAACACAATCACAATTTTCTTCGGGAGGGGGACCTGTATTATTTTTGGTGGTACTCGGTCCTCACCTAGAATGATGTCCCCTCCCGGGATGCAGTCCACACATGCAGTAGGGGGTCACCTGTGAGTGATCAGGAAGTGACAGCTCCCAAATCCAAGATGGAGGCATGGAAGATCAGAAGACGCAAGCGAAATTGGTTGCAAAGAAGACAGCGCTGGACTTCATGGCATGGTAAGTATGTGTTTCCTAAAAGTCAGCAGCTAAAGTATTTGGATGAAGAAGATCCTGCACACTTCCCAGCCTAGAAGTTGGGGGAAGCTCTGCACAAGATGAATAAAGCAGGGGGAGGGGGATGTTAGTACAACATAAAGAAAAGGAGCTTTACAGTCGGAGTTTTTATGAATGAATGTAATCAGTAAAAATAGTAATTGGAGTACAGTAGAGTTTTTTTGTTTGTTTTTTTTTTTCACTGGAAGAGTTGAATACTTAACTTTATGGACCTTCAATTAGTTTGTGGTAACTGTCAGAAAACTGCTGACATTATTTATATCTCCACTTGTTTTAGGTTGGTGTCCTAAATGGCTCTGAAACCAATGCATCAGTATGACAGCTAGGGAATTAACATTTCCAAAAGAGTCAGCAATGGCAGCCTACATAATTCTCTCATGACAGGTGCACTTTAAATGGACTCTCCCAGCCTCTGTTTCCCCAGTGCTAACTGCAGAAGCTAGCTGGGCTTTAGTGGATCCCACCAATAAAACTGTGTTTTGGCCTACCTGTACTGCAGGAGTAACATTGCATTCAAGTCTATTGGAGGTTGGCGCACTGTCGTGCGCACTCCTACACTGGATTTGTACTGGTTGGACACCGCAGCTTTATACTGCAAATCAGTCTACCATGCTGTCCTTGGAATGGTGCTGTAGTTGTTTACAAGACAAAAGCATCAAATAACCTTTGCTGTAATAATTTAACCAAAGTAATATTTTAGTGTTTTATAAAATATCTCCCAAAGACACATGTACATTATTTCCCATTTATCTCCATTTCTTTCTGTGTGTAGTTTATTCTTTTACTTTCTCTGTTTTTACAGGTTTATTAAGCGAAAGAAGTTTGATGATGAATTGGTGGAAAGCAGTCTCGCTAAATCAACAAGTCGGGCACGTGGGCCCAGTGGGGGAGAGCCAGGGCGATGTTCAGGCAGTGAGCCTTCATCTAATGAGAAGAAGAAGGTAGGTAATTGTGTGACTAACAGTACATTCTGTTCAATGTACATTTTCCCTGTTTAATATTTTAGAATGGTGACCGAGGGCTTGGGGCTACGATATTATGGCATTCATTAACTGTTTTGCCTACAGATACTAGTAGCTGTAATGTTTTACTTTAAAGGAGTGACCTTTGCTTATCTATCTATCCCGGTGTATATTTATTTTTATTACACATATTTATATAGCGCTGACAATTTTACACTGCGCTTTACATAGTTCATAGTATGCACATTCACATCAGTCCCTACCCTCAAAGAGCTTACAATCTAAGGTCCCTATCTCGCATGGCTTAGAGAGGAGCCAATTAACCTTCCAGCATGTCTTTGGAGTGTGGGAGGAAACCCGAGTACCCGGAGAAAACCCACGCAAGCACAGGGAGAACATCCAAACTCCTTGCAGTTAGTGACCTGGCCGGGATTCGAACCATGGATCCCCAGTGCTGCAAGGCAGAAGCGTGCGTGTTTACTTTTCTTTCTTCTTATAATAATAATGAGCAGGTGTGATGGAATGACACCTTTTTATCCATAATCTTGGCTCATCTTTGCAATTTTAAATTTCTGGTTCTACAGTACTTTGTCTTCCTCCTTCAAGCTCTCTTTTGAAAAATGTATTCGTTAAATAGGCTTGGGAATGGTCTGTTCTTGCACAGCAGCAAACAAAACATAAATCAGACCTGTAAATGTTTAACCCCAGTGCACCTACTGTAAATTTTAAATGAACCCATCCGTGAAGGAGGCCTCATTATTGACATGTTAAATAAAATGATCGGTCCTTTTCTTTTAGCAAATCTGTAAGACTGTTACCACTCCAGCTCCGCCATCTCCCGCTCCGAGCCCTAGCATCACTAAACGGATAAAGAAGAGTAAACAGCCGCTGCAGGTCACCAAGGATCTGGGGAGATGGAAACCATCTGATGATCTCCTACTTATTAACACAGTGCTACAGGTGTGTCTTTGTCTCACAGTGGACCTTTACCCCCTTTCACAAAAAAATCACATCAATACACAGCTCTGCACGCTGATATGAAATCTTCTTACATTCATTACTTAAACATATTTTCTTTTATTTACAATGACTGTTTATCCACTTCCCGGTCCTCTTAGGCATTAGTGATGTAATGTGCCTGGGAAAGTTAAATGAGAGCATTGTTGGGAAATCTCATCTGTAATATAATGAGATCTCGGGGAAAGACATTTTGCTCCCCTGAGATGATGTGCATGGTCACATGTCCTAGTCACATCTGCCAGAGTTCCAGGAAGTAAAGGGAGATATACTAATAATTTTAAAAAATGGCTAGAAGATTGGGCAGGTAAAGAGAAATAAGGTATTCAAAGAATACAAAGCCTGCAATTATCTAGAAGTGTTTGTAGATTGTCATCACTAAAGCTGCGTTTCTTGTTATTTTAAAGATATTTGTAAAATTCTTCTTTAAAGGAGAACTATGGGGTCAGTGTTTTTCCCCATAGTTCTCCTTGGGGTAACGGGAGGACACAAACTAGCATCCTCCCGTTACCCTAAGCTCAGTATACCGCGAGCTATAGCTCGCGGTATACTGAGACGCCGCACCTGGAGCGGATCCCGACTTAAACGACGGGATCCACCCAGCTGCGTGAGTGACAGCTGGCTCTGCCTATCTAGAGGCAGAGCCAGCTGTACCCGCCCCCTCCCCCGTCCGTTCCGCCAGTCAGCGCTGGCAGATCGGAGCGGGGAGAGGGGAATCCAGCCCCTCCCCCTGTCACGGCAGAGAGCCGTGACAGGATCGAGAGGTGAGCGAACCCGGTATGTGTTCGCTCACCTCCCGATCTACTGAGCCGACCTGTTACAGTCTCATTGTCACAGGTCGGCTAGAACTATGAGGTGAGTGGAAATCACTCATGTCATAGTTCTCCTTTAAGATGGCAGCATATATTGCAATCTGAGCAATCTCCTTTATATTTACCAATATGTATGCAGGGTAAATATGTGTACATAAATGCAACAATATATACAGCAACTGTACGTATACAGTACATAGTTGTGGGTAAATCTAAATACAGTTATACGAGATTGTACCCTGTGTGGATATATTCACCTTTGAGTCCCAGGGTGCTATCATTCAGCTGTAATTTTAGAATGTTTGCCGGAAGTTGATTAATCGCAACATGTGCAATTAAAATGTATCTATATTTTTCATTTAGACTAATGATCTGCAGGCTGTGCACCTTGGAGTCAAGTTCAGCTGCCGTTTCACTCTGAGTGAAATACAGGAGCGGTGGTATGCTCTGCTATATGACCCCGTCATCTCCAAGTAAGCACTGGGTATCTTTGCATCTACCAATAAAAAAATAAATCAAGTGATGTAAGGTTTTCTTTTCCCCATAGGTTGATTCATTGTTCAGAGGTTTCACAGTTTGCATAACAAGCTGGAATGTTTGTATTTTCTAGGCTATCATGTCAGGCAATCCGACAGTTACACCCGGAAGCTATTGCTGCCATCCAAAGCAAGGTGCTGTTCAGTAAAGCTGAAGAGCAGTTGCTGAGTACAGTGAGCTCTGTAAGTACTATAGGAGTTTGCAAGGAAGTGATGTTAGAGTGAAAGCTATAGCGATACTAATTGAGTTTTCTTTGTAGAGCTCACAACCAACACTGGAGACCTTTCAGGATTTATTGACCAAACATCCAGATGTTTTCTACATGTCACGTACAGCCAAGTCTCTGCAGGTCCATTGGCAACTTATGAAGCAGTACTATCTTCTGGATGACCAGACAGGTATTAAACCTGTGTTCTTACATTCATGGTAACAAATAATTGTGTGCTGGCCCAGAATTAATCTGTTTTCCTTTTTAATGTCCTAGTTCAACCATTACCCAAAGGCGATCAAGTGCTAAACTTTTCCGATGCAGAAGATATGCTAGATGACACCAAACTTAGGTAGGAGAAATATTTCTATTGGTGAAATTTATCACAGCTCAGCTACACTCGAACCGATACAGACTATTCTAGTCTAGTTGTCTGCTATTTAAATCATGCTGTCAGCACAAGGCAAGTGTGTGTGTGCGTGTGCTTATACTTTGTGTATCATGTACATTTATTAATCTGTAAAAGTTTTGCTGTTTACTCAGTGTTTTGTCACCTTCTTGTAGAGACACTCGGGATGAAGTTCTAGAACATGGTAAGTCATATTGGCTCCTTTTAATTGGTTCCTCTCTTCTACCTACATCCTTATTTCAGCTGAATTTAAGTGATCTGTTGCTATTTTAGAGCTGACAGTAGCCGACCGTCGGCAGAAAAGGGAGATCCGTCAGCTGGAGCAGGAGCTGCATCGGTGGCAAGTTCTTGTGGACAGCATTACTGGTGAGTAATTGTAGGAGGAATTTATGAAAATCTGGAGCAGTTCTCCAGAGTAACCAATCAGCTTCTCTCTCTCTCTCTCATTTTCAAATCTTAACTGAGCAAACTAAAGAACGAAGTTGATTGGTTGTCATGGGCACCTGCACTAGATTCTGTCTGCTCGCTCCAAAAAAAATTCCCCCAAATTTCCTTTTTCATAACTTGATAGAAAAATGAGCACACTGTAAACATCTAGCTTTGAATGAGACTAGCTAGAACTGAAAACCTCACACAGCCATTGGAGGAGATTTTCAGGAATAGGCAGTCAAAGGGAAAAATCAGGGTTCTTTTTTTCTTTTTTTCGTTTCGCCTAGTAATTCTTGTGTTTCAGAAATTCATCTTTATAAGGTAAGAATTTGGACGGTTTCTCAGGAGGCAATTTAGGTCATGCCTACAGTGCATTACCTTGCATTGCCATGCTTTGTGGTATTGTACTTTACCCTTGGTATTCCTATAATCTTCACCATCTTCCGTCCAGTCGTTGTAAGTAAACGGCCGGACGGTGGCTTCCTAGATGCGGGTTTTAAAACGTCCTTGCCCGCCCCGCTTGTGTGCGCCGCTGTTTACATTCAAATGTTTGGGCGGCTGTAGAGGCCGCCTGATCGTTTGTATGTTGAGTGCAAGTGTGCGGGCCCAGGACCGGCATCGGCACAGCGCCTCTCTGAATGGAGATCAAAGGGAGAACAGCACACGATCTCCCGCTGACCTCCTCTCCGGTCTCTGAATGCTGAAGCAATGTGTATTACATCACTTCCGCCTTCAGCTGGAGAGAAGAGATCTGCTTCACCAGCTTCTCTCTGCCTTCAGCTGGGGAGAAGCTGGTGAAGCAGATCTCTGCTTCTTTGGGGGTCCGTAGGTCACATTAGGGGTCTAAAAGACCCCTTATGTCTCCATAAAGAGACTGCAGGTCTGTAACAAAACCCTCATAGGCTCCATAAACCACCTACAGCAGATGAGGGAAAAAGCCCAGTTGGCCTGAATTCGGAGCATAGTAAGAGACCAGGGTCACTGGAGAATCTTGGATCGTTCCCACCAAAACTGTATAGCGACCTTAAGGGTCCTTGATCTCACTTTTGCAATGAAATTGAGCAGAACTGCGGAACGCTATGAGAACACCACGTTGCTTTGCAGAGGCTGTGGCTACGTAGGTTTGGGAAAATTGGGAGCTGAAAAATTTAGGGGTGGCATCTCGAGAGAATCTGGTCTCCTGAAGATAGACAATATCTGCCCGAAGAAACCGAAAAAATCTAAACGCCTAGAGATGTAGGTGAGGGGGCGAGCCACCAGACAGGTTAACAAACACACGTACAAGACAAGGGAGAAGCACACCAAGGGATAGAGACAGGGACAAAGCAAGAACAAATATACAATCAAACAGGGATACGCATGAAACGCGACTGCTGAGTTGACCCCCCCCACCACTCCAAAGAGGATAACTTCCCACAGCCTCCTGTGGGGGCTAAGGGGGATGGGCTGCTAGGTAGGATTTTTAGGCAAGTATAAAGCACTTAGGAATGTATGAGCTTCACTCTAGTCATTGTCTAAACTGTGGTCCTTTTTTTTTTTTTTTTTTTATAGGAATGAGCTCTCCAGACTTTGATACTCAGACACTGGCAGTATTGCGAGGACGCATGGTGCGGTATTTGATGAGATCTCGGGAGGTAATGTAACTATAGTAAGCAAAACTTTAGACCTGTGCTTTCTTGTATATAATGCATGCTCTTACATAGCTGTGTAAATGAAATACTTGTTTTTCCTACTAGATAACTCTTGGCAGAGCCACAAAGGACAACCAGATTGATGTGGATTTGTCACTGGAGGGCCCAGCGTGGAAGATTTCTCGTAAGCAGGGTTGGTAATTTTCTTTTTTCTCAACCATTGCGCTTTGGATTAAATCCATTTGTATAACAAGACTGGCTTATGTTGTTACTATAGATTGCTATAGAAGATGGACACGTGTATCTGAAATTGTTGTTTTGTTGCTCTTGCTTTTAAGGGTTTAAGGATAGAAATATTCCTTAAGCTAAGAGTTTAAGATATGACGGCATGTCACTTACAAAATGGTACCTTTTTTATTTGAATTCTGATTTTAAAGTTGTAATCTTTTTTTCCGTATGGTTCAAAAAAGAGTGCTGGTGTGTTCTGCTTTTTTTTTTTAAATTGTTTTTTGTTTTGTTTTGCAATTAAGGTGTCATCAAACTAAAGAACAATGGAGACTTTTTCATAGCAAATGAGGGCAGGCGAGCTCTGTACATTGATGGTCGGCCTGTTCTACCAGGAAACAAATGGAAGCTCAGTCACAACTCTGTAGTGGAGGTAGGTGTCTTTAGGTGAAAGAGTTAAGATGGTATATTTACTGTGTATTCTACGATCAGCAGCAAAGTTATATTAAGAAATTCCTCACAGCTGCTGGCTGGTTTAAAAACGAATCGGTTAGAGGAATAATCTTATTTCTTCGTGCTGGTATTGCAATACATAAACCAAAGAGATAGAGAGTTACACAGCACAGACTTCAGGAAGCAGGCCCACTCCCCTCACATATGAGGAGATTGCTGGAATCTGGCAACCGTGGATAATATAGAACCTGCCCCATGTAATAAGGTGCAAGCTATTAATCTGCTAGCAGGTATAAACGTCAAAGTTGTCACATTTCAGATAGTGTTTCAGCTCGCCCCTTTTCCCCATTCCTATTAGCCAGTCTCTGTGGTGGGCTGCCTCACTGGCCAATAGAATGTGTGTGAGATGGCAGTGGGTGGACAAACTCGGTCACCACCAGAAAGTGCCAGAGCTTGCCTTATCTGAATGCATAGAAAGGCAATAGGCTGCTGCAGATATGTTAAGGCAACTCTCGGTGCTTACACCTTTTACACGCTAGCAGCTGTATTTTATTTATTTATTTATTACTGATTCTAAGTCACTTTTAAGTATATAAAATAATAATATAGCTCAGGGGGTAGCAGCCTCGGCACGGCAGCTGTGGTGAGATGACAAGTCCAATCATGCTTCTGGGAGACATGCCTGTGGCTGTTGATCTTGCAGTGTCTCATGGGACTTCTAGTTCTACAAGAGCTGAAGTTGGCTTCTCCTAAATTAAGTGAAGTGCAGGTGCCAAAGGAAGCCTGCATGTGCCTTTTTAATTTCATCAGTTAGCTTTTTGGGAAGTACACCTGGGATTGGGGACCCCCAGGCAGAAGATCTGCTCTTCAGCCATATTGCTAATTTAAATAGCTACAAATGACATGCTCACCTTTAAAGAAGAGTGGACTTTCTGATTTGGCACTTGTACTGTTCACATGGTGGTGGTTTTCACATTATTAGCTTACTAATTGATTGACTAGTCTGGAATTGTTTTTTCTGTATTTTTGTGAGCTGTGGAAATAACATCTAATTTGATTTGCACAACTCTAGGATAGCCCCATGACAAGATGCCTTCATATACTTATACTCTTTCTACTCCATGCCCTGTACACCCAAGATCATCGGTTCTACTTGTGCATAGCCAGCCAATGCCGATCACCATCCTGCTGCTTGCTGGAGGGAGATTTAGTGCTTGCTTTTTTTTAAATTTTATTTATTGGGATAGCTCACCAGTTTATGGTGTTTCCACAAAGCACTGTATGCTTCCCAAGAGAAAACGTATTACTCATTTTAGGATAGTATGTGGAGCTAGGCAAAGGGTTCCATTCTCCTCCTATGGCCTACCCTACGTCCAGAACCCTTTAGTTTATAGCACAGTTCTAGCCTAAATGCAGTAATTTCGTTCAACTTGAATACTTCTGATTCTGGCTGTTTCTCATCAGTGCAAAGTATGCCTTTGTTTTACATGAGTCCAAAGTGGGGCATGGAGGATACTAAACTACAATAGGCAGTAATTTTGCGTTGAGGAGGGCCAAAAGAAATTTAAAAGCCTTTCATCAAAGACACTGCAAATGACCGTCTTTTTACATTTGTTAAAGCGGAATGCAGCTCGGTGTACATTTGTAGCACATCTTAGTGCTGGGATGAATAAACTTCCATGTGAATACGCTGCAGTTATGTCACCCCGGCCAATCAAGATGGCTGAAGACCCCTAACCCTGAAAAAGTGTCGGCTCTGGCGAGGGAGCTTTTGCAGATATCGCTGGAGGGGAGGTAAGTATTGGAGGATTAGGTTCTGCTTTACAATTCTAAGTATGCATCTTTTTACAGATATCGGTTAAGTAATCGGAAACAGAGGGAGTGACAGTAAGAGTTAGATGTTGCCAGATAGAGGTGTTCATACAATAAACTAATAACATGTGAAGAAATGGCACTATGAGGGGAATTTATCAAAACTGAAGCAAACAAAATCTGGAGTAGTTGCCCATAGCAACCAATCAGCTTCTATCTTTCATTTTCAAAGCTTAACTGAACAAACTGAAGGGAGAAACTGATTGGTTGACATGGGCAATTGGTCCAGATTCTTTCCGCTCCAATTTTGATAAATCAACCCCCTGTATTTGTTCATTTCAAATGTTGTATCAGTTGTTGTACTCTGCCATCTAATTCCCAGCAGCCCAGTTGTTAATAGCATGCCCAGGGTTTCCATGGCTAAATAGGGTTGATATGACTGTTAATGTAATTTTATATCTGCAGTCTAAGTTTGCTACATTTGCTTTTGCTAAGTGAAGGAGGAAAATGAGTAACAACCAATTTCTTATCTACATCGGTTTCTTTCCCATAGATATCTGGCCTCCGCTTTGTGTTTCTTATCAATCAAGATCTCATAGCCCTCATCAAAGCAGAAGCAGCTAAAATGATCCAGCCTTGAAAGCAGTTTCCTGCAATGAAACGTGAAAAGATCACAGGAATCCGATGAATGGCACATCTATACAATCGTACATTCTGCTGTGACCCGTAAACTAGATCCTGGGCCGGCAGAGCTTCAACAGAGACCTCATTGTTACAAAGGGGTTCCATCTAGCAATAAGGGTCACCCTGTAGCTCGCTTGTAAAATATAAATATTGCAAATTGTGTTATACCGGAAGGTTTTTTGTTTATAATTCTTGTTCGTTTTGCTGTCATTATTGTTAGTTTTTCTTAACTGTTCCATGCTCGTATAAAATGGACCGTGATTTGTAAAGAATTAGTGCTGTCGTTTTTTCTTGTTTTAGCAGTAATAAAGAGGCAATATTAGTTGGGTACAATGCGGCAACAGACATTAAACAATATTTTATCAACGTTTGCAAATCTCTGAGGCTTTAGATCAAACTAAACAAACTTGTTTTACCTATTTCTGAGAGAAGTAGCATGGAAACCGCTGTAGCGTGTCCCGACGTACAGAGTGCTACGAATTAGACATGTAAGTCGGCAAAAACTTAGTTTTGTTTTTGTTTTTTGGATTTTTCGGGATTCGGGTCCGAAAGTCAATTTGTTTTGGCATTCGGATGAATCCAACTTTCATTAATTTAGAATGAGTTAAGTGATCATTACCAACTAAAATGTGTTGCAGAGAAGCGATATTAAATGTTTACTTTGTTTCTTTTTAATTTCTGACACCACAAAAACAGCGTGGGGGACCCCATGTAAAAACAAAAAACAGTGTGTGGTTCCACAGCAATTATTACCAGACCCTTTAAGTCTGGTAGGAATTTTAAGGGGATCCTCCTCCAATGCCAAAAAAGTGGGGTCCCCCCTAAAATGCCATTGGGAGGTGCTTTTCTGGGGGGGACCCCTTGGAAAAGCACCTTGTCTCCATGTCGATGGGGAAAAGGGCCCCTCCCCACAACCCTGACCCGGTGGTTGTGGGGGTCTGCAGGCAGGGGGGGCTCATCTGCATTTGTGTGCCCCCTTTCAGAATGAGGGCACCCAGATGCCACCCCCCCGTGAATGAGTAAGGGGTACTCATGCACTTAAGGGTTACATAAAATGTAAATACGCACCACCTTTTAGAAAAAAAATTATTTAATTGAACAAAACACAACTTTTTTTTTACAATTCCTTTATTTAAAATACATTTTTTTAAAAGTCCCATGAAGTAATTCCAGCGTTGGCCGACAAATGAAAAAAAAAACTCCCATATGCAATGTTTACATCGGGCAGTGGGCAGAAATAAACAAATCCTGCTATTGGCTACTTAAAATTGAAATAGCAGGCTGGCTAATGCTTCGCCCACTGTCTGATGTCAGTCACAGAGGAGGGGACCTGAGAGAGAACTTTCTCTCTCAGCTCTGCTCCTCTGCAGGAGTAATAGCCTTTCTGTTATGGCTATTTTAAATTCCTAAAAATATAAAGCCTGGCTATTGCTCCACCCACTGCCCTTTGGTAATCAGCAGAGGAGCAGACCTGGAAGAAAACTTTCTTGGGTCTGCTCCTCTGGGACTGAGAAGGCAGAGGGAGGCAGCCATTCTGCTATTGCTCCGCCCACTGCCTTCTGTCAGTCCCAGAGGAGCGTACCTGAAAGTTTCTTCCAGGTCTGCTATTGGCTATTGCAATTTAAAATAGCCAATAACAGAATGGCTATTACTCCTGCAGAGGAGCAGACCTGAAAGAGAAAGTTCTGTCTCAGGTCTGCTCCTCTGTGACTGGCATTAGGCAGTGGGCAGAGCATTGACCAGCCTGCTATTGGGTATTTTAAATAGCAAATAGCAGGCTTTGTTTATTTCTCCCTGATGTAAACATTGCTTCAGGGAGTTTTTTTTTATTTCTTTTTTCATTTCTCGGTCGACACTGAAATGACTTTGTGGGACATTTTTAAAATGTATTTTAAATAAAGGAATTGTCAAAAATTTGTGTTTTTTGTTCGATTAAAGGAAATTAAATTAAAGGGTCAGGGTTGTGGGGAAGAGGCCCTTGTCCCCCATCATAAAAAGAATGAAGAAAGCCTACAATGTGAGTTATGAAAAGGTGCACACATATACATCATCACTGCACCTCGGTAATGCCACAATCAATGCTAATGCAGTGAGGGCAAAGAATATGATGGACACTGGGCCCCAATCTGTATTATGGATGTTATCCTGCAGGCTGTAGCCAGTGGAGAACTGATATGCTTAGTTTTATGCCAGTTACTATTAAAAGCATTAAATCGGAGTCAAAGACAGCTAGCATTGTAGAAGCAGGTTATTTGCAGCCTTCTAAATGTTCTCAGTTCAGTTTTCCTCTAACCTGATCCTAGTCTGGAGTGATGTAACTGCCCTGAAATTAAATCTCTGGATGTCAGTGAAAAGATCTTCATCCATAAGAGACTTCAGAGACACATACTTGGCTCAGGGCTAGTTTACACCAGATGCAGTTGTGATGCAGTCTGCCAGTTTGATTGCTGCAGCCAAAATACACCACAATGTTTTCCAATGGGATTTCTGGTGCTCTATTCACACCAGTGCAGTCCATTCCGATGCAGTCAGAAAAAATACTGCTTGCCCTGTTTTAGCTGCATCGGAATGCACCAGAACGCATAAAAAATGCATGCAAACGCACCGGAAATGCCATTTTAAGCACACAAAAAACCCAACTAAAAACATCAATTTGCGGTAAAATGGCAAATCCCTTAGGGCTAGACACACGCAGTTCTGGTGTTAAATAGCCCTAAGTGATTTGAATGTTACAAAAGAAAGATAACATTGTTTTCCCTCAGTTCAGCTCACAGAGAGAGTGACAAAAACACTGCATTTCTAGTGTGATCAACAAGTATTTCTTTTGTTCATTGAGGGACACAGGATTCAGAGATGATTGCATTATACTGCCACCTACAAGGAAATTTGGATGCTTGCAAACAAAAAAGCAGTGACCAGCCTGCTATAACCCCTTCTACTCCTAGCATGCGTCAGTTTCCTGCTAGTGTCCTAGGAGGATGGATGTATTTTTCTCTAAACCTAACCAAGTTTTTACAAACCATTTTCTTTTACACATTTAAGATTAGGATTTTTTTTTTTAGCCAAGACTCTCCTTGTCCTAGTCTACTTCCATAGCTATCTGGTTTAGAGTCTCTTGCGCAATAGCTTTAGAGGCAGTATTCAGACCCTGCTGAAATGGACAATTCGGGGCCTAGCCTGGAATGTGGCACTTTCCAGACCTGAGTGTACTTTATTAGACGCAGAGCGTTTTCAGAATCCAGAGCCTCTGGTGTGACCCCATCTATGTAATGTCCCTTTGTTAGTGGAATAGGCTGAGCGTCAGGAGCAACCTCGTGAATAAGACCATTGGACACCATTATTACCTGTATTTTTCCACTGTTTACAGAGGAAAAGGTTAACACTGAGGGATTCTCACACTGAGGTGGAATATCATTCACTCCCCATGGTCTTCTTGCCATTCTGTGTGAGGTAACATGTTCCTTTCACTGCTGCTTCTTGCCAGTGACTTGAGGATCCTCCTTGGTAGATCTTTGATGACTGCCGACAGTGACCTGTTCACCTCTGGCTGTCTAAACCTTTTATGCTGTGAGTAGCCAGTTTGGTAATATTCAGGGTTTGGGCTTGTTGCTTGACACTTGTTGGCCCTGGCTTGTAGTGCAACATGTCCTTCAAGCTCACGTTCCACTAACGTTTGCTTCCTGCAGTTCACCTGCTTATGAGCCTTACATTTATAGCCCAGCCTATTGATATCTGCTTGAGCCCTCAAAGTTTTCCTTAGCTCTATCAGCCATGACCCCCTTTGTTTTATCCTGGGAGGATCTCACCGCAGTTATGCAAGGTTTTATGGGCCAAATAGTAACCTTAATTGCTGACTCTGACCACAATGAACATAAACTTACCTCTACGAATTGCCTTGCAGAATCAGTTTCTGATCTGCCTGTGGCCTCTTAGCCTTCTGTTGCAAAAGCTTCTCATGCTGAGTCTCAGAAATACTGAAAAGTTGAAACTGCCCCTGAGGAGTCACAGGCCTTTGCCATTACTCCCTAGCTTGATGAGAGCAGTTTGCAGAGCTGTCTGCAAACTGTTCAGCATGGATGGCAAATCTAATGGTTTTCTCTTGTTCTGTGGTCAAAAACACTGTTTATTTTTTTTTTAAATGTACTGCCTTTCCATTAAAAAAATACTTTGGGTTTGTTTTCATGCAATATGTGATTTTGTGATTTGGTAAAAAAATTAAATTAAATTTAAGGCTTGTATTACTAATATTTCCTCACAGAACACATTTACTAAAGTCAAGAGAAATAAACTCTTAGTTGTATTTTTTTTTTTTAGTAGTAGACATTTTCAGGTAGTACTGGGTCTCTTCACCTCACAATCTTATCTGGGTAGTTGCCCCCGCCCCCACATGCATGTGCTCCTACACTCTACATGCCTAGGCCGCCTTTCGTAGTCAGTGTGCTATCACTCACCATTAATATGCAGATTTTGCAGTTGGACACAAAGTCAAGTGGCGACCCATCCCAAGCACGTCTGCAATCCAGTTTGGGTCACAACCCAATACTGTAAGAATAATACTTAACTTTAAGTTATACTGGTCCGAACTGATATATACTGTATATAAGGACAGATATTCCCCACGTGTAGACAGTTTGCAACAAATTAGGTATGGAGCTTGGAGCGATGGCTACTTTACAACACACACATAGGGAACAGAAGTAGCCACCCTCCAGAAGGAAGGACAGTGTCAGCACCAATTCAGGCCCCATTCACACGAGGGCGGTTCAGTCGCGCAGATTTGTCTGCGCTAAACAGCTGACATGAACAATCCCATACATTTCTATGGGGATAGTTCATGCGTTCGCACGACTCCGTGTGATCCGAACCGCCTGCTGCCCAATAGGCTCCCTGAGCTATTTTTTCGCACTGATTAGCGCAGATTCCATATAGAGTTCAATGGAAACGCACTGATCAGCGCGTTTTGGGGTGTTTTGAATTGCGTTTCAGCGCTGAAACAATTAAAAACGCCCAAAAACACCCTTTTAAAATTTGCGCAGAAACGCATCCGCCCTGGTGTGAATGGGGCCTCAGAGATGATTTGAGGATCTACAGCTGAGTGATACACAAATAAGATACATTATTGTTAATAGTTATGATACTTGAATGTATTTTTAAGATTTAACTCCTGAGTTTAGTGTCAATTTACGTGTTGAGCACAAATCATCTTTGAGCAGGATTGTCTTTTATCTGTCTGTGGCCTGAAACCTGATTTAGGATATGATGTATGTGTATGCCAAACACTATTTTGCTACTGCAGAAGGGGCGTAGATAAGGGGGGGGGATAGGGGGGTCCAAACCCCCCCCAGAGGGTCCTGGCAGTGGTGTAGTGAGAGGGAGCAGGGGAATGAGGGGGGGAATGTGCTCCGGAGCTGCCGTCTGAAGAACATCCACAGATAGGCTTGGCCATCTAAAGGGATGCCGGGGATGTCCTGTTAGATAAAACATCGGTGACGGCTGGACGCTGGAGGAGAGCTGTTCACTGACAACGATATTTCATCAAACAGGACATCCCCTCATCCCTTCAGACGTGCATATGCCTGCCTGGCCCTGGATTATTTGTACAAGCCTCAGTGCGGGTCTGCAGGGGACAGGGTGTCGTGCCAAGAAGGTCAGAAGGCTGCATAGAGACAGAGCAGGCCATCAGGTAGCAGGGAAGGAGGGGGAGGGGGTTTGTATTATCTGTTTTTAGTCTTAAGTCCACTTTGTTGCAAAGTCCAGAGTCTAGTGCTTTCCTATGCTCCAAGTCTAGTGTGTTCCTAAGTGTCAAGCCCAGAAGTGGCTCCTAAATTAACAAAGCAGCACTGGAGAATGAGGGGATTTGAAGGTGGATCAGTAAGGGAAAACATAGGCAAGGGAACAGTTTGTCTAGAGCATTGAACTATGGATTGATTTGTGGGGGGCGCTAATGAAAGACTTTCCCACGGGCGCCTAATTTTTTACCCAAATAGAGCTTTCTTTTGGTGCTATTTGATCGCCACTGGTTTTTATTTATTTCATTTTTTTATATAAATGAATTAAAAAAAATTGTGGGAAATAAATATTTTCAATTTTTTGTTATACAAAATATCAAATAAAATCAAATGTCTTCATAAAATTAGGCCAACATTTATTCTGCTAAATGTTTTTGGTAAAAAAAATAAAAATCCCAATAAGTGTATACTAAGTGGTTTGTGTGAATTGGTACCAATTATAAGTCTTTTGAAAACATGGTTTTTATCCATATGGTGTCGAACAAAATCGGTATTGCTCAGGGTAAAGGATTGGTTTAGGAATGATATGGCTGGTATATTTTTTTCAAACCTTGGTGTGTCTGCTAGATAAAATCTTATAATTTGAGGAAGCTGAACCCCCCCCCATCAAAAAATTATCTACGGCCCTGTAGTACAGGCAGGGTTTATAACAGTGAAACCTCTTTTGTACTGTAATGCTACCTACGGATTTTTCTGGAGAGCAGTTGGATCACTGGCAGTCTATACTGAAACTACTATCATAGGCAGGGTAATCATCTTCTAAATGTAAACTGAATAATGGGCTTTTGGAATTAAATCCGTGAGCATTGCATTGCATTGCATTGTGATCCAGACCAGGAGTAAAGAGAATATATTTAAAAACTGTTTTTTTTTAATGTATTTAAATATCCGCCACAGTTGAGAAAAAAAAACATTTCACCCAAATTCCTGTTCTGCTCACAAAGATCTGAATATCTTCATGGAAGATTAACTTTTACTGTTCACTTTTTGCAAGTGGCTTTCTTATATTACAATCACTCTTTTTTCGCAGTAACAATTTATAAAATGTTCCTTCTAATACTTCATACAGTTCATTTTTACATTCCTGTTCCTTCTTCCCTGGGCCAGTATTCAGGATCTGTGTTGCCTTCTCTGTTTGGAGCCATAAAGTGCATTTCTACAGAGTGAGGGTCTGTAGCACTATGGTGCTCTTCTGCAACGAGGCTGGAAGGGCCTGGTTGGCTAAAGTCCCTCTGCTCAAACCCAGTGCAGTGCAACCATAGAGGTGTAGGGGGTGTCCAAAGCCAAGACAGATGTCCCTCAGAGCAGGGTGGGGAAGCACTATGAATGTAGCAGACCTGAGAAGCCTTTTCTACCCGTGGAGGATGAAAAAGTGAAGGACAGGTAGTTGTTGCATCACTGGGAGAGTGCAAGCTGCCGCCACAGTGTGCATGAAAGTCTCCTCCATGGTAGCAGGGTGAGGTATTGCATGGCATTAAAGATAGGTGAACTGCATGCCGAAGAGACTGAAGGCCTTCTCTCAGTTCCTGTACTTGGCACGAAAGGTCAGATACCTGCATTGAAAAGAAAATTGATATAGGAATATAGTTATTCTACTATGCATGGATAAGCCGAGGGCATTTAGTTGTATTTAGATGTAGATGTATCTCATATTTGGATTGCAAATGAAGAGGTTTACATATAGAATTATTACTGTTTTTCTAGAAGCATTCCTATACTGTTCTTTTCTTAAATGTCCTAAATGTGTGATTATCAGGACCTCTGCTGTACAGGAAAGAATCCTGCACTGTCCTATAAGGATTCAACTCAAGCTTTAACTGAGCCAGTGGAGAGATCCCAAATCACGATGTAGAGTGCAGCAACACTTGCCACTTACATTCCTCACATAACAGCCGCAGTCCTCAGTGACTGGGAAGCTGCGTGGCCGTGGCTTCCCATCCAATCAGAAAGCCAGGTGGGTGGACACAACCACCTGCCAGGCTCCCCGCTTCATTACTGCACCCCTGCTGCAGGTAAAGGGACAGTTGAAGAGATTGAAATCCGGGATGCCTCAGGTCTGTGTATGTATGCATGTTAGATAAATATATATATGTGTGTGTGTGTGTTTTGTGTGAACACCCTAATGCAATAGGCTATACACATCTATGGTTGTATGGTGTGATAAAAAGGAATTCAGTTCATTGCCTTTAGCTTGTGTTCTGCTGAGAAAAAAAGCAGTTTATTGTTACACTTGTCCATGAACTACTCACGGCTTGACTCAATCGGTCCATACTTTCGGTAGCTCTTGGTTCTGATGTTAGGAATATACTATCTAAAAAAAAATAAAAAATTATACAGTTTGGTCCTTAACTGTTATTTTTATTAAGAACAATTCATGCCACCACTGGCATGTATAAACTTTAAAGTGATATTAAAATTAAAAGGTTGTTAAGCTATTTCAAATGCTGATTAAATTGCTTAGAATGAATGCTGCTCCTTGATGTTTAAAAGTTTTAGCTTCCTGCAGAATCAGCTGGTCCCCTGAGCACTGGCCCTGATATGCTGTTTTTTGAATGCTCCTTTCCTTTTGCAGGAGCCACCCTTGTGTGTTCTAGTAAGCTGTGCGTGTCTCCACAAACACTCAAGGCAAGCCTCTCCCCTCCTCCCCCTCCATCTCCTTCTCCCCTCTCCAAGCTAGTAGATGGACAGATGCTGGAGACTGCACTCTTCTACATCATCACAGGAAGCTGCATTAAGTGGACATCTGAAGAAGGATCAACAGGTATTTGTGCGACTTTGCAGGGGGAAGAAGAGCAAATTTTAAATTCAGATGCACTTATAAGTAGATGCTGCCGCACATATTTTTTTCTTCTTTAATATTTTTAGTTTCAACAGTGTACAGAATATAGAACAAAAAACAAAACCTGTTCCTTAGCTATATCTAAAATACAATCATGCTGATATTATTGACAATGTAGTAGCATCACAAAGTGTTACATGAGGCAGTTTGTTGAAGTTGGCATATTGGTCAGAATAAAGGAACCAAACATATTATCAGCTAAGAGGAAATAGGGTAGAAGAAGAGGAGAGAAGGGTAGTTTGGGAAGTAGAGGTGTGTGTGGGGTGGTGGTGGGGGAGTGATGAAGAATGAGCACCTTGGGGCTTTTCCTTTCAGCTAAGGTCCTCTACAATAGAGTTAATGCATGGGTTCAAAGGCCTACTAGATGGCGGTCAAAGTTTGCCTGTAGGAAATGGGTGATTGATTGGTCCCATATTTTCTTAAATTTACAGGGCTATTCACAAAAGGATAAAGAGTTTGGAGAAGAGCTCCAGCTTTTGTACTGTGCGTTATAGTTTAAGACTGGTTTAATAAGAGTGACAAATTGTCACTGACAATGGTGCAAATGTTGTGTTGACAGGGCCACTTGTTGTCTCCCCCTGGCCACTAAACAGGGAACATAATGGTATGATCCCCACATATTAATTTAATGGAAGATGCATATTTTCAATAATTAAAAACAACTTTTGAAATGATATTATGTGGTAAAATTAAAATTGTAATGTTTGGGTTTAGATCTACTATGATAATATAAAATTATGGCAGGACAGACGGCACCATCAGTTGACCTCATATATTACTGTCTCAAAAGGTAGCTCCATTGTGCCCTTGAAGCCCTGAACTTTCTGTTCCTAGAAAAACTTCCCTGAATGTTGCAATAAACTCACGCTTCCACCCAACCCCATCCCACAATGCAATGCTCAGTGTGTGAAAGAACTACTGAGTTGTCCAGGCATTGTTACTTTGGGACAAAAAACAAAAAGGAGCGCCTCCGTAGTGTAAAACAAATTTTAATGATAGAAACGGACAACTGTATTGTACTTACAAAAAGTCGGTAGTAAAAAGGCATGTAGAAAACAATGGGATGTCAAATCATCTAGCAGCGGAAGTCTGAAAAGATGTGCAGCATCAGCGTCCACTGCCCCTGTGTGGTCTCGGTTTACATGTTTCTGGGGCACGCCCCCTTCCTCAGAGCCTGACTAACATCTCTCCTGCATCCTCTCCTTCTGTCCCTGGTATTCTTTTTATTTTTACTTTGGAGGTCCTGGGATCCGACAAAAAATTGTGATTATCAATAGCTGCCCCTCCTTCAACTGGGTTATAGGCTACTGTATCACTGTATTTGGGTTTGGTACCCACCCTTTCCAATTCTGCCATAACTTCTCGTTGTTCTATATCAATAGAATGAAGGTGACTCTGAGTTGATGAAGGGCCATCTTTCCTCACAATATTGTGGGAAGGGAGACAGGATATATCAGTGGATCTGAATTCCATAACTGACCCAGTTGTATATCCCTGGGGGGAGGGGCATCTTCCTTCGGAGGTGATGTTACCGTCATTTTGTACTACTCCCCCTTTTTGATAAAAAGATGACAGACCTTTTGCTTGCCCGACCCTCTAGAAGGAGAGGATGCAGAGGTCCAACAAAAAAAGGAAGAACAAGCTTCTAGCCACTTCAGATAACAATACCAACAATACAACAAAAATATTTAATCTTTCTAGCCATACACTTCAAGAAAGTGAGACTGCTATCCTCAAAAAAGGGTTAAATTTTGCTCCCTCATCTAAGCCACTTTGCGTTATTCCTAGATTTACATTAGAAAATTGACGCTACATCGTCATTTTCTCATCAAAGAAGCCAAAAACCCACATCCACAAGACATAGTCTGTCCTGTAGTGGCAACCAGAGTTGAAGATAAAAACCTGGAACTGTTGGGAGAAAGATTCAGGTGTTCTATCCAAACCGGAATTTCAATTTTTATCACTCGATCACCCCTGTGTGCCCTATTTTTACCACATACCAAAAATCCATTAAAATCCTTCACAGCCCCCTGGTAGACCTATTATAGCTGGCATGGATAGTCTTACATACAATCTAGCCAGCTACATGGATTTTTTTCTCCAACCATTAGTCTTTGAGATACCCTCCTTTGTTAAAGATTCAAGTCACATACTGGATATCTTAGGAAAATACACTTGGAAAGAGGGCTATCTTTGGGCCTCTTTAGATGTGGCCTCCTTATACACTGCAATTGAACACCAGTCAGGTCTTGAGGCAGTACAATACTTTTTGGTCAAATCGGGCACTTTAAACTTCTTTCAAGCAGGCTTTATACTTAAAGCCATCGAATACACTCTCACCCATAACTACTTTGTATTTTTAGATGAATACTATGTCCAATTAAAAGGCACGGCCATGGGAGCAAGGTTTGCTCCCAGTTACGCCAACCTCTTTATGGCTTGATGGGAACTACAATACATTTGGGCAAACAACCCCTTCGGTGAGCATTTAGTACTTTTCACACGCTACATAGACGATATTATTATCATTTGGGAAGGTACGGAAACCAGATTTTTGGGATTTTGGGGTATTGTAAAAACAATCCCTTCAAATTGGACTTTACACATGTGGTAAACAGGAATTCCCTAATCTTTCTAGATCTAGAATTGAGTGTGGATGAAAAGGGAAAGATCATCTCTAGGAAGCATTTCAAGCCTTCCGCAGGCAACTCTTATCCGCATGCAAGAAGTAGCCATCACCCTAGATGGTATTCTACACAGGGTGTGTAATTCATTATATTCTAGTGGATCATCAGGGGTTAATGATCCTAAGGTTTTTTTCATTTAGGCTTTTTTTAAACTATACATTTTATGCATTTTTTTATATGTATATTATTTTCATTACCATCTATATGATTATTTATTTCAATATTATCAGCAATACGAACATCACCAGTAATATGAATACTGTGCCATGTGGATTTGTTTTAATGTTGTAATCCCAATATGGACACGATAAATTAGTCTATACTAATAAGCCTGCATCACTATATGACATTTACCATTGCATCGTCACGTCGTATAAGTTTTGATGTATCAATTTCATGGACTTTACATTGCAATAATATTAACACTTGACTACTGTATCTATTTCCATGTTTTTTTTTTTTACATCTTCCATGTAACTAATTTCTTTTATGTTAAGGTCATTTGTATCAATAGAAATTATAACTGTGTTTTATTTGTCTACAAAAGCAATGCTAATGCGATCCATTGCCAGTCACACTGTTTAGAAGCCGTTTCTTATGTCAGTTTAAATGTCTATTCCCAATAGTGTGGAATACAAATTCAAACAGTCTGCACAACTATTATGCATATGCTCAGCGACCTGTGTGTTTTCACACATGTTTGCGATCCCTTGAGAGGCTTTATTAAAAACTGGAGGATTAATGTCTCTCCCTTTCCTAGATTTAATTTCATACAAAAATGAGGTCTTTTAGACACCAAACTAGGACCCTTCACATGTTGATCACTAATTAGATTATACCAGCTGATTTGCAGCTTATAATGAACCTCAGGGATAGAGACAACACCAATTATAACACAGAAAAACTGGTATAACTGCTTCTTGTGACTCATTTAGAGATTGCCCGTGATAGGTCAGCCTTAGACATATAAGAACAGGGTGTAAGTGGTATTAGTCAGGTTCTGAGGAAGGGGGTGTGCCCCAGAAACATGTAAACTGAGACCACACAGGGGCAGTGGACGCTGATGCTGCACATCTTTTCAGACTTCCGCTGCTAGATGATTTGACATCCCATTGTTTTCTACATGCCTTTTTACTACCGACTTTTTGTAAGTACAATACAGTTGTCCATTTTTATCATTAAAATTTGTTTTACACTATGGAGGTGCTCCTTTTAGTTTTTTGTCTCTCAGATTGAAGGTCCTTTGACCTGTGGGAGCTGCCTCTTCAGTGTGTTCGTTACCATTGCAACTGGCCGATAATGCACGTGGAGGCGCCGGTATTGTTTCCTGTCATTGTTACTTTGGGTACGGAGGAGCTAGCCTTTAGTCTGTATTTGCATACAAAATTCAAGGACTCATAAAGCATGCTGAATAAACACAACCTACATCTCCAGAGACCTCAGTACAGTAGCCTCTTGTTAGGTGTTAGAATTAGTGAGGTTATCTGCAGTGCAGCATAGATCAAATTTTAGAATTTAGTGATTTTATTGAATTTTTCCAAAAATGTTGTCTTACCTGGAGCATTTGAAAAGGAGCTACAGTTAGAAAATGTAAACTTTTGCTGAGCTTCACCAGTCGTTTCTTCTATGCCATCAACAACCCTGTAGCGAGAAACAGCAACTTGAAAATATTTAAGAACATGTAGGGGTAATTGTATTCAGTACACATTAGTATCGTTTAGAAAATGGAGTACCCCAGCACAAAACATAAGAAATATCTTGTTCTTGATCTGACAGTTGTATTAGAACACTTGAGGCCTTATTATCTTCATAAAAGGGAGATCTCAGAATAAGAATGTAATTACTAGCACATTAAAAAGTATTAGCTTAAAGAGTAAGGAGGTTTGCATGAAAGACCGGGTTTGAGTGACTAAGTGTGTGGTTAGATGAAAAGCAGGGGGCAAAGTTTATTATAATTCAGCTATGGGCCTACTGGTTTGCCAAAAACTTTGGTATCAATCCCAATACTGAAGTGATAAGTGGATGTTTCGGTTGGAGGTTACAGCAGGGAAAACAAAGCTCTCTTTTGTTGCCAATATTTTCCGAGCATTAGATTATTTTTAATGCTTTTGACACTATTTTTAATGTAAAAGGCCATACATGAACACAGGGGTCTATTCACTAAGCTGCTGTAGGCAGCCGAGTGAATGACCGACCTGAAGCGAAGTGAGCCGAACGCTGTTCGGCTATTCACTTCAGGCTGGTACGGCTGATTTCATCCGTATATCGGCTGAAATCAGCCGTACATCGGGTGGCTTTGCGTGGCTTCGGGTTGGCCGAACATGCTCAGCATGTTCGGCCAACCCGAAGTGCAGAAGGAGTTCGACTCAGCCGATCCAACATCTGGATCGGCTAAGCCGAACCTCCGGCAGGCTACTCGCTGTTGTTCGGTCTATTCTTATAGATGCCGAACAGCAGTGAGTGAATAGCCCCTGAGCGGCATTCGACTCGGCTGTTCTGCTCACTCCCTTTGTGGGACCGAGCAGAACAGAAAAATAATTAAAGTACAAAAAAATAAATAGAAAACGATTGTGCGGAGCTGGCAGTGACAACTAGCTCCGCCCAACTGTTTTCTATTGGCCAGCAGTTCTGCTGCCGTCAAAAAAAGAAAAAAAAAGATTTGGCCATACGAATGCATTGCTAGATTCCTATTGGCTATTTCAATTTGCAATAGCCAATAGCAAACTAGCTATTGTACCCGCCCTCTGCTGTGGCTGGCTCCGCCCAGCTGTCAGAAGCAGACTGTCGGCTGGCCAATGGCTGGCCGCTCGGCCAGCTTCGGCTTTCACCTCGGCTCCGTCGAGCCTAAGCATATGCCTTCGGCTCGGCTGAGCACCCGGCCGACTTCGGGAGCTGTACGGGCTATAGTGAATAGCCCGTACAACAGCCCTTCGGTTCTACTGAACCGAAGGGGTCCTGGGGCCAAAGCTAGCCGAAGGATCGGCCGAAGCTACGGCTTCGTGAATAGACCCCATAGTCTGTAAGTGTGTTGCAAAAGTAGGCTTTATTTTTTGTACTGTACCTTGGGCTGAGATCTGGTGGCCTTGATTGTGACATCAGTGGTATCTGAAGTTCAGTAGTGCTCACCCTGTGAGGAGTACGTCTTGGTGTCACTTCCTGAGATCTGTGTTGTGGACTGCAGCTAGAATATCGAGATGGAGAGAGGCGGAGAAGGGGGGAGTTCTTTGGGGTGAGTGCTGAAGCATTCACATTTAAGGAAGCTTGGTCTGATAGATCTGTCCTCGAAGAGTGTTCGGTATGGATTTGAGTCTAGTAGGAAGGTAAAAACATAGCATTATTTCAAGGATTATCCAGCATTCCAGCATTTTTCCCAGGAGTAAAACCAACTAGCAAGACCAAATATAATAGGCCTCAGAACAAAATCAACCTCTATCCTAAAGCCTCTACCATTATATTATGTTTTTAAAATCATTAATTCGAAACTCTAGGCAAAATCCCAAATAATATAAGCAATAAAGCGAACCCAGGAAGTGGTAATGCTAAACAAGGAAAAAGAAGAGTGATCACCCTGACTAAAAAATTGTTTCTGGTAAAGGAATGGCTGGCCATAATTACAGATCCTTTGCCGGGTAAAACAGTAAACCTATATGTAATTCTACCATGCATTTGGGTGTTTGCCTGGAGTTCCAATTTAACTAACCCTGCACTGCTGATTACTGCATATCTGTGCTGTGGTCATCTCAGGGTTTTCCGGCATTTCAGCCCCATGTGTGTTCATGTTTACTCCATATGCACCACAGCTCTCATTTAAGGGATTTCATCCGAGACTAGATGAGGTATTTCAGACACTTCATTCAAATGTGTAAAAGTAGAATGATCCTGAGATAGCAGGGCACATATAATCAGTAATCAGAACTGTGTTTTTAGTTTGAACAAATCTACAGTAACAAAAGTATATCAGATATATCTCGCTGAGCTGGAGGTCCTTGGAGCCTCTGTAAATGCTTGGGCTTGCCTATTTTTATACTTGTCCATGACCAGTTTCCACATCTGTTAAGTTGAAACATTCCTGGTAGTGGCTCAGTTATGCAAGTTGAAGCATTTAATAGAGGTGGCTCTAGGATAATGGATGTATTGCCACTACTTAATGTTTTAAGATGATTTGCACGCTAACAGATGGCAAATGCAACGTAAGACATGTTCTCACTCTTTCATGTTGATAACTTCAATGTACTTTCGAGAGACATCATTGAAGTAACTGAACACTTGTGTTACATTTGCTCATTTCAAGCTCATACATTGTTGTGGGTGTTTTGTGTGGGGAAATGTTTGTCATAGTCAACATTGTCTCAGTTCTAATAAGCGGTGGGGGGCATGCAATCCATATATTTTTCATATGATTAGTAAATAAACTTTTACCAGTAAATATTTACACTTATTCCTCGATGACTTTCTGGGAACTTTTTTCTTTTCTTTTTGTTATTTCAAGACACCGCATGGCTTCATATGGTGACTGCACCTTATCTAATGTGCCGACATGCAAAGTAAGACTTTTGCCCTTTAATAATTAGGTAACAAAGTACATTAATCCATAAGAGCCAAACAGAATATGACCATTATGATTCATCTGTTTGCTCAATATATTTGTCCTATTGTGGTGATCTATTGTGAGCTCTCACTTACCTCTGGCTCACATCTGCTGCTTCCCAAGTTGTAGCTTAGCTGGTGTACGATCTGACCTGTAAATTTGTGTGCATATTCTGGGTAGAGTGACAGAGTGTCACGTAGTCCCTTCAGATTGATCCCTTGAAGGTCACAGTACGTCAGAGCTTTGACATCCGCATTTGCTTTAATCACTGTGTCTTCACAAGAGACTTCACAACCAATCAGGTCACCTTTACCTGCAGAGAGCAAAATACTGAAATTATTTAATTATACAAATGATCTGCCCATTGATGTACACCTTTCAGTAGGACTATACAATGAATGGTTGATCAATGGATATATCACTATCAATCTTGGGGGAAAAAAAAAATGACACTGACGGGAATGTCTACTACTTGGCTTCCTTTTTCTAACATGGCCACTAGCAGACAATAGGCTACACAACAAAATGACATAAATGTCAAATATAACAGGTTTCCTTTTACTTATTAGTAACTCTTTTGTATAGTGGAAAGCTTTCTCTCTTGAAATAAAATCATCCAGTGTCTCTTTTTTTTAGGAATGCTCCGATATCGGTATTGGTGCCGATACTGGGCATTTTCATGAGTACTCATACACTGAAAATGCCCCAATAGTAAACGTCGATACCAGTGCTTTAAATGTTTAAACTGAAGCTAGCTGGTACAGTAAGCACATCTCCTCCCCCTTCCTGAAACCACGCCACCCTCACCCACTGGTGAGACCAGCCAGACCCCTGGTGAGACCCTGCAAAACCCTCCTAAGACCCTGCACATCCTCCTAAAACCCAGCACAGCCCTCCTGAGACCCCACACAGCCCTCCTGAGATCCTCTGCTGGAGACATTAGGCTGGCATGCCAGAGCAGCACAGAGTATGTAGCTTCATATTATTCATTGATGTATAATGTATTGTTGGGATTTGTAGTCCTCTATAGCTGGTGGCATTCTGCATTACTATATAAGGTTTTGCTGTAATTTGTGCTCCTCTATAGCTGCTGGTATTATGCATTGCTGGATAATGTATTGCTGAGATTTGTAGTCCCTCTACAGCTTGGAGTCAGTGCCAGAACTACCAGGGGCACAGCATTTGCAGCTGAAACCGGGCACTGGTACTTCACCACTGTCCTAAAATCATTTGTCTGTATTTTAGAAAAACTGTCACATGGCACTAAAAAAAAAAGTATTGATAATTGGTATTGGCGAGTACTTGAGGAAACGTATGGGTACTCGTATCCGGTCTGGAAAAAATGGTATCTGTGCGTCCCTACTTTATTTAACTGCAGCTATAACTACCGTTTCAAATATTCTAAGTTATCCCCCTGTGCCCTTACCTTTTTAATATATTAGATAGCATTATTATCTAAATGAAATGCTTACAATGTTGAACTAATGATGAATAAAGTAAACCTTATTTGTATAAAGATCAGTATGACAGAGCATCTTCTTTGTGGAACACACAACCGGTTTCCACATCAACACACACCTAATATTGCTAGGACAACACCATCCTTGAGGACTTCCATGGATCCTGAGCACACACAATATAGAGATTCCAAAGCATCCCCCTGTCGGATCAAATACTCTCCAGGCGTGCAGAAGAAGGGTTTAATATTCAGTGACAGGGAACGCAGGCATCCGCGGCTGGCAAGGGCAAACAGTGGCATTTGCAGCAGATCCTTGTTGAGGTGCATAGCAATGTCAGCTCGCAGTTCATCTGGAAGACTGTGCAGGAGCTGCAAAGTGTGAAAAAACACAATACAGGGCTGAAGAAAATGATAAACTCTGCACTGTATAAATATACTAGAGGAGGAAGAAGTACAGATGTAGCATGTACCAACCAATAAGCATGTACTTGTCATTTTCAATCCATATCGAAAATCATAAGCAAGCCTTTGACAGCACCTGTGATCAGCATGTCCTTTTGCTTTTTGAGTTGTGATCCTAGGTTTCTATTATTAATAGAACAATCTGCAGTACCATAGACCAGTTTAATGGGCACAAATATGACATTTGTTTACTATTTAAAGAAATTTACTTAAAAAATACTGAATAAAATATTATATCAAATACATAAGGTTGGGTGATAGAAGGCAACTGCATACCCAATGTGGAAAATATAGCTGTTTATTTACAAGTTAACCATAAAATGTGATATGAGCTAACATGTTTTGGAATTAAGGCTCTTTGTTACATCACATCTTATCATGTACACATAAAGAAAGCTAAAGGCAGAGAAAACCTAGTGCCTAAAGTCCCAATAAAGATGAGTGACCAGATCTACTTGTGAACCACTTCAGATTGGACCATTCAAGCATGATAGTGGGCTGTTTTGAAACATTGCTCCTGAAAGATGATGTCACTAGTGGACCTCCCATTTGTCTCTAGCTTCATCTTTCTAGGATTTCCCACCATCTGTAGCCACCAGTCAGCAGAAATGAAGCAAATAAGCACTACACCATATAAAAGTGGCAGAGAACAGGACGTTTTGCTATATTATGTGTTTAGAGGTAGAATAGAGAGGAAGGGGTATAGAGGAGCTGCTGTTGATTTTGCCTGTGACATATTAGCTATTCAGCAGGAGAGGATGGACTGTATGGCTGCTAAGCTGCTGGATTGCTCTATTTTCAGACTCATCTCATATCATACTGTACAAAGCCAAGCAAAAATGACAGTGGAGTACTGCATCTGAGACTCACTCACTAATCATTTCAATAGAAATCTATATGCCAAGACCAATGAAAGATAACATATTCACCTATTTGGTAATTTGTCTTTAACATACCTGTTAAACTTAAAGGAGAACTATGAGGTGAGTGCTTTTCACTCACCTCATAGTTCTAGCCGACCTGTGACAATGAGACTGTCACAGGTCAGCTCAGTAGATCAGGAGGTGAGCGAACACATACCGGCGTTCGCTCACCGCTCGATCCTGTCACAGCTCTCTGCCGTGACAGGGGAGGGGGTGGATTCCCCCCTCCTCTCTCCGATCCTCCAGCGCTGACTGGCGGACCGGGAGGGGGCGGGTACAACTGGCTCTGCCTCTAGATAGGCAGAGCCAGCTGTCACTCACGCAGCTGGGTGGATCCAGACAATATATGTCGGGATCCGCTTCAGCTGCGGCGTCTCAGTATACTGAGCTTAGGGTGACGGGAGGACGCTAGTTTGTGTCCTCCCGTGACCCTAAGGAGAACTATGGGGAAAAGCCTTAACCCCATAGTTCTCCTTTAATATTGGCTTAGGGTCAACATTAGTTAACAAAATTATTTCATGAAAGTGCTATCGGTCTCTAAAGAAAGCACAGCACCTTATAGACACTCTGTATCTTATATAAATCTGGAGGGAGCTGACTGAATGGAGGGAGAGAAGTGACGTAGTCACTAGAACTCATTCACTTGTTTACATTTTGAAAGCACAAAAACGTTTATTCAAATATATTCCTCAATAGCCACAAAGGATATAAATCTACTTTGTGTGCAACAAATGCCTTTGCAGAAAGCAGAACTGTGGTAGGGACAACTACAGTCAGCCTACAGAAAATTACAGCAAGGGGCGGATACAAGACCAGTCACCCTGCACAAGGAGAGAGAGCAGCAGTGACCAGTCTTTATTACAGGACGCTCCTGCACAGGGGCAGATTTCACACTGGATTACTGCACAAATCTAGAAGAAATACACAAAGCACACTAACAGGGTAATTCAAAAAGCTGCCGAAGGCAGCCGAGTGAATAACCCACATGAAGTGAAGTGAGCCGAACGCTGTTCTGCTATTCAGTTCAGGCTTGTAAGGCTGAAATCAGCCGTATATCGGCTGGCTTCGGCTGCACTTTGGTCAGCCGAACATGCTCTGCACTTCGGCTGAGCTGAAGTGCAGAAGGACTTCGACTCAGCTGATCCAACATCTGGATCGGCTGAGCCGAAACTCCGGCAGCTCACTTGCTGCTGTTCGCCCCATTCACATAGGGGCCGAACGGCAGTGAGTGAATAGCCGAATGCCGCAGAGCAGCATTCATCTTGGCTATTCTGCTCGGTACCTCCGTGGTACACAAAAGTTGAAAAAGAAAAAAGAAAACAAATGTTTAAAAATGTAAATAAATAATACATTAAATAAAATAAAGATTTTTTTCAATAAAAAAGAAAACAATTGGGCGGAGCCAGCAGTGACAGCTAGTGAATAGCCCATACAGCAGCCTTTGGGTTCGACTGAACCGAAGGGCTCCGGCGGCCGGAGCTACGGCTGATCCTTTGGCTAGCTTTGTGAATAACTCCCTAAGATTCAAGTAAAAATACATATACCTCTTGTATTTCTACAACATTTGCTTACACTCAAGTTCAGATTTATGTTTAAGCTATTAAGCTTAATGATTGGCTGATATGGCAACTGTAGAAAATCCAGATCTTAGTGTCATTGTTTAACTAACCAAAAAGTAAAATAACACTTCCAAACAGAAAATGCGCAAGAAGGAAAAACAATGCACCAAAATATAGAAATTAATTTCAAAGTGAAACAAGACTGATTCTAATCCATACAAAGCTTGTCTTACCTCATTAGTGTCAATTCCATTGTTCATTGCCCACGTGGTCTGAACATATTCTAACATGCGCTGTTTTAGAGGCTTGGGAATGCCATGGATACGGATATAATCTCGAAGATCCCGAGTACGGCTGTGATACAAGAACCGCCTTGCATACAAGCGCTGGATGATAGCGGTCACATTTCCAAACACCAGAGCGTGCATCAGGGCTAAAGAAGACATTCGAGAAATACAAAGACAACACGGTTATTCACTAAACAATGGCCATAAGCTAAAACACCACGTAATCATCAGCAATTACTTATTATGCAATTAGTACAGGATAAAGAATGAAAAATGGATGTCTGTAACTCCACTGTTGCTTTTTTAAAAAACATACAACTATAGAGCTATAATTATAAGTTACATTAAAGGAGTCTATTTATAAACAATTTTCAGAGCCATTCACCCTGCAAATTTCTGTGAACGTTTGTTCTGTGCGAATAGAGGCAAAATCTATTCTACATTCTTCGTATATTTTCTTTTCGGGTAACCTTTGGAAAATACTGCATTATGACCACTAGATGGAGCTGAGGAGCATAGGAAATAAACATTTATTTCCTATGCTCCTCAGCACCATCTAGTCACATGTGCCAAAATATTTCATCACAGCTTGTAGGATGTATAAATCAAAACAATAATGATTCAAAGGCATATATATAGAATGAGACAATCATAGAATGAAGTCCTGTATATATGCCACCCACACTATGTGCAATATGCAGCAAAGATTGGAACCAGAAGGTAGGTAAGTATATGGCCACAGATTTCAATAAAGACACATGAATGTTGATAATGACATATAAGTTGCTAGAGGGCCAGGCCATTATAAATAGGGAAGCAGGTTGTTTACCACAACAGTAGAAGTGATTGTACACGTGAGCCTTTGAACGTGGGATGATTGTTGGCACTCAGAGCCATGGAGCGAGTATCAGCAAAACAGCAGAATTCGTTAAATGTTCAAGAGCAGCTGTTGTTAAAGACTGGATGGTCAGCCAAAAATCTGGGTCTGAACGTGCGAATTGTGGCCGTCAGCGACTAGTCAATGTTAGGGCAGAACGGAGAGTGGCAAGACTAGTACAAGACAACAGAAGGGCAACAGTGCAGTGTCAGATTCCTTGCATCACCTTTCAACATCTCGTGGCCCAACGAAGTACTGATGGGGTGGTCATAATAATCTGGCCACTCAGTGTATATTGTGGTATTGTGTGGCAATCCCACGGTAGAACTGGGTGTTATAGTCACCCTGGACTCTCAGCCAGAGGGGCTAACCGGTTCCAGGAAGCAAATTATTTCTCTGGGAAATAACTGGCTTTGTTGTTCTCCCCAGGTTTTTTGGATTTGGCATGGGATCCCGAAACTGGGAGATGTCAAAGAGAATTGGGAGAGATGAAATCTCCCAGTTCCAGGATCCCATGCCAAATCCAGAAAACCTGGGGAGAACTACAAAACCAGTTCTTTCCCACCCACCCACTACAGTCTGCCTACAGAAAATGACAAGAAGGGGCGGATACAAGACCAGTCACCCTGCACAAGGAGAGACCAGCAGTGACCAGTCTTTATTACAGGACGCTCCTGCACAGGGGCAGATTTCACACTGGATTACTGCATAAATCTGAAAGAAATACACGAAGCACACTGACAGGGTTATTCACAAAGCTGCCGAAAGCAGCCGAGTGAATAACCCACCCGAAGTGAAGTGAGCCGAACGCTGTTCGGCTATTCAGTTCAGGCTTGTACGGCTGATTTCATCCGTGCATCGGCTAAAATTAGCCATACATCGGCTGGCTTCGGCTGCACTTTGGTCAGCCGAACATGCTCTGACCTTAACACTTCCTTAATATAGTCCCATATTAAAGTATTGACACAAATGGTACCACGCAGATAAAATAAGGTCCCACACTGGTTAAAGAGCATGCATGTCTTTGACACATTTCACCTCTAAATGTGCCTTCATCAGAAGGGCATGTTAAAGCAATTAAAGCTGACAGAGGTTCTAACCTTCTACTAAAAAAATATTTCTGTCTGTGTTGTTGTTGATTTTTCCTTCAAATCTGGTAAAACTGTTGTCACATGGACAATAAGTGGGGGGAAATATCTCTCACAGAGCCCCAAATAGTAAAAACCCAACAGGAGCTCTAATCTCTTTCCATTATAACCAAAGTCAATAAATAGTTTTAGCTGGGCATACACTTTACATTTAAATGGATTGCTTAGTATGGGTTTCTCTACTATACAGTTGTTTGTAAATCTTTCTTAATTTCTATAAATCAGTACTCAGGTTCACGCAATGTTAATTACTCAGTTATAGAACAGAAGCTGCTAGAGATATGTATGAAGACGTTTTTTTTTGTAGGTTAAAGCTTCTGCTGCATCTATTAATACCCTGACAAGAAGACCCTTCACCAGCCAGCATATGCACACACATACGCCCACACATGGATGCATACACTGTCTCCATAGAAATATCCCACACATGAAGAGATCTGGAATCTGCCTTATTCTGCTCACTTATTAATGATTTAACAAAGTGGAAATTATGCAAGTGGTAATACTGAAGTGAAACGATATATAAAGATATCTAAATAAATGAGATGCCTTTCATCTGACAGTTCTGCTATAACTGATGTAATGTATGTGTATATAGAACAACATAGATAACATTCTTACACAAAATGTAGACAACACAAATTAGGTAAGAAATTAATATTTTTATGAGTTCTCCTTTGTGTCCCACTGTGCACAGGTATCAGGCAGAGGTGGTGATGATAAGGTGGCCTTCCTGCCCCCCGGCCCCAGTCGCTACCTTACCCAAAGTCACTCTGCTTCCCAGTGTGTGTGACAGAAGCAGAGAGAGTAAGAACTGAACTAGATGCACATTCAGGAGAGTAACTACTATTGATTAGAGTGTGGGCCACCGTTGACAGGCCCAGGAGGCTGCAAAGAGCCTAGGTTGTCATCTTATAGAGAACTGGGTCCTCATGCTTGGACTGGCAGTTTTCAGTTTTGGCATTTGCCAAAAGGGTTAGTTTGACTGGTGTGAGTTGAATGGCCTGCTCAGTCTCTCTGTATATAATTTGTTCTCTCATCTTCAATATAGATGCCAAAGCATAAGCATGATTGCTCCACAGAATGTAAGAAGTTTGGTCAAATACAGAAAAAGACAAATGACAGGGCTACTTGTAGCTTCAGTTCACATTATTTAGTATAACATTTCTATGACAGGTTAGGTTTCTCATGACACTTGCTATAAGAACAGGTAATCAGAAACCTCTCTATGAACAGAAATGTTTGTGTAGGCCAGGAATACAAATATCAATGAAAATTCTATAAGATTAACACATCTTTGCAGTTCTTACTTTAATGTTACACGTCTAATAAATAGGTAAGTAGCAGCTTATCAGCTATCTTTACAACTTCACATGTGATGTTTCTCACGTTCATTGCAAGTCATCTTACAGTGTATGTTGACTAAAAAAGTACAGTATCTGAGTTCTTATTCAGACTTCCATCCATTCTTACTCTTCTGCAATTTGTAATGGAGTCAGGGCCGGATTTAATCTCTCTGCTGCTCCAATGGCAGGTTCCCTAATGTGCCCCCCTGTATGCAGGCTGCATACAAGCGATCTCGGCAACATCGCTGAAAAACACTTGTACAAAGTAAGCGGCAGCTTCCCCACTGTACATTTAGCCCTGCTTTCCCAAAGCAGGGCTTAATGTAGAAAACAACTACCCGCCCGGCGCCCAGAACTGCATGTCCTGGGTGTTGGGGGATAGGAATTCCACACCCCTGCTGCCCCTCTACTTCCTGCTGTCCGAGGCCGGGCTTTCGGGTTGCCTTGTGTGAAATCCGACCATGAATGGAGTATACGTGTAGTTTTGTGTTGCATGATTACACATACCTCCAACCAACATGATACAGATGGAGAAGATCTTCTCAGTGTCTGTGTTAGCAGAAACATTCCCAAACCCAACGCTGGTTAGACTGCTGAGTGCAAAGTACAAGGATGTGATGTATGAGCTCTTGGGAGAAGGTCCTCCTAGTAATACGAGAGCAGTCTCATTTAAAGTGTCTTCACTGTCATTTTCTGGAAGTGACAAGTGCCTGCTTATATTTTTCCTTCCCATGTAGTAAGGGGTTTCCAAACGCCGGGCCAGCTCTTGAAGCCAACCTGCAAAAATAGAAGGCAATGCTGCTATTACAGGTCACAGCACAATAACATGGTTGTGACATTCCTCAATTTAGATCTGGTGTGATGCAAATGATCTCATCCAAAGACCTGAACATTCAGTTTGTATTTCTTCAGCTCAAGAAAAGTAGCATCTCCTAAAGAAATCCTATGCGGTTGATTCCCTATCTATAGTGTGCAGCTGTCAACACTTAGAATGTATAGTCCCCAAACAAAACCAAAGTAAAAAAGCTTATAGTGTAGCACTATAGTGTTGCGCTGTTGTGATACCTGGTGTGTGAAAAGTAAAGGTCTGTCAAATTCCAATGTTTTATTTATGGAAAGGCTTTTTATGGAAAATAAAATAAAAAATGTGTGTGGGTGTGGTTGTTGTGCCCATTAAAAATTTAAAACAGAAGAAAAAAAAGGCTCACATGAGCTCCTGATCCATACTTGTTCCAGGTCAATGGCTCAGACAACTAAGGAAACTGCAATCCTTTTAAACTGTAATCTTTTAAACTACAACTGCAATCCTTTTAAAGGTTTTAGAGAATAGGTCATGGTCATATTTTTCAATGTATGAGTGGTGCGTATGAACTGTGTGTCAGCAGTCATACGGGGATAAAACAGAGAAAGTGTCATGGGGTTAGAAATACAAACCCTTTCAAAACATAAGATGGATTATAAAACTGGTATTTCGTATTAGTAAAGATATCCAGTGTTTTAACCGAAAGTACCGAAACCACTGCGAGTTTGAACGTCTTGGGCCATTCACACTTGTCCATTCTCCTGCACTAAATTACATACATTTTACTGCATGAAAATACATTTCAAGTAAAAATCCCAACAAGCTACACATACATAAGTATAAAAGGACCCTAACGGTCATCCCATGAATTAGAATCTAATATACAGTATTTAAAGTTATGGGGAGAGGTTTGGATGTAGGGGGAGATGTGGAGAGTTATTATTATTATACAGGATTTATATAGCGCCCACAGTTTGCGCAGCAATTTACAGTATAAGGAAGACATTACAGTTACAATACAAATCAAGACAAGATGGTAAGGAGGGCCCTGCCCGTGAGAGCTTACAATCTAAGACATTCTTCTGGGAATTGCTAATTATCCCAGATCTTAAAGCAATGTTGCATTCAAGGGCTCAAATGTTTTGGAGATAGGACAGGAGGTAGATAGGGGACAGAGAAAATGGGCAATGAACAGCAATTTGGGATTTCTAGAAACACACAGTGGGAGTCCCAATTATATACACTGTATATAAAAAAGTCAGCTGCGTCTAAAATATGTCTAAATTTTTATGTAAAATTATTATGCAGTATATAATATACAATGCATACTCACCAATCTCTGGCACTTCTGATTGGTTGCTTTCAATTTCTTGCTGACCAATGAAATACCAGATGCAGGCCACCCAGTGTGCTAGAAGAGCAAAGACAACCATGAGGAGGCTGAGTACAACTGCGCTGTACTGGGAATATCGATCCAATCGTGGGAGTAGGCGTAGGAGCCGAAGCAGGCGAACAGTCTTCAAGAGGTGAGCCCCAAAATACTTTCATTAGGCGGAGGAAGGAAAGAGAAATAAATACAACTGACATTATAACGAAAATGACAATGTGCTGCAAGCAAATTGAGGCAGACAAGGTAAGTATAAAAGATCTGAAAACATCACAAGATTCTATAACATTCACAGAGTCAGTAGTGTATGCTGAGCGAATGAATGATCTGGCATATTCATTAAGACATATCTAAACCCAAAAACAAAGCAATATTATATTGCAGCTTTCCAATCTTAGATAACATGCATGCATTCGTTTTGGTCTTTTTCTCTTTATTTTCAGCTCATAATCCTGTGAATGACACAGTTCCTGTCCCTGGCTACTCCTCCACTGTATCTATGAAGCTAGTCTGGACTTCAAACAGGACTGCCTTTGTTTACCTCCATTACCCAGTGGCTGATAGGATTAGCAGCTTACACAATAAAGAGAATATCATCGTGCTTTCTTTTCAGCTCACAGGAAGTGGCAAATATACTGTGTTACTTTACATCTAAGGATGTAAAGTTCGGTAGAACATCACAGCTACCACAAAGCCATAAATATTCATTTTTTTTAAGGTTTAGCAGAACTTGGAGTTGGAAATAGTTGTGGGAGAAAGAAATCAGTAACAAAATAGTGCCCATTTAGCTTAGGGATGCATGTTATAAATCTCTGCTACTAATGCGCCTATTCTGTTGGTGTATATTCCAGTAAATGTTTGGTCCTTTTATCATTTGCCACATATACATGAGAGCAGTTCAATAATTCTGTTTCAGTAAAAGGTTCGGATACAGAATTGAAATTTGCAGATGTCTCAGAGAGTGGAGAAAAAAATGAAGTCAAAATCTGTGGTATTGCCAGCATGTGGTTCACAGTCACTATACTACACTTACTGCACCACAGAGTTAGCCCCCAATCAATTTTAGTGAATGCAAAGCCTTTGAGTGCTCTTACCAAAATTATTCCAAAATCTAACACAAAAGACAAATGTTATACACAGTGAAGAAGAAAAGGTCACTCACTATGTTGACTTTGAAGCTATAGAGCAGATCCACAGGAAGAGCAGCTAGAAGATCCAGCAGGAACCATGTCCTGATATAATGGATGAAAATGAGACGCGAGGAGAATACCACTTGCCCAGACTGGCTGACGAATGTTGTGCGGAAATTCAGAATGATATCTATTTATCAATAGAAAACCACACAAGAATATTGCATTTATCTTAGACTATGGCCAATATTAAAGAGAGCCTACTTTTTGAAACCAGGGCAGTGGCAGTGACATTACTTGCAGTAGTCCTGGAAGAGTCTTGACCTACAATGTGCTGCTGCATCTGTACTTTCAAACAAATTAAGTCTATCATGTCCCCATTCCCTCCCCATTTTTTTATTATATCCCCCACTACAGATTTGTAATCAGTGAAACACCCGGACCAGAAGCCACACCCTATGTGGGTACTACTCACATCCTCCTCCTTGCTGTTGAGATGCATTATGCACATGTATGATCATTTCTCCAGAGTCCATAATGGAAATGCTGTCCACTTGCAAGCCTGGGTATGGTTAGAGTGTTAGGGTTCATTTATTTCAAAGTACTATTATCCTTTGTAACAAGGACACTCCACTGTAGTCCAGGTAAGTCAAATCAAATGCAGTTTATTTAGGGCAAACAGAAATATATCTTGCATTAGCAGCAACATAAGACAGTTCCCTTTTATATGGCTCAGTAGATTCGCTTATGAGCCCTCACTCTGCTCTCTTAGCAGTGTGTCGTAGCGGTCCTTGGGTTACCGACCTTCCTGACCTCTCCCCTCGTGGGCACTCAAACACATCCCTCATGTGTCACTGGCTCTCTGTCTCCTCGGCTGTCTACGAGGTGCCTCCAGCACACACAGCCACCTGGCTCCCCTCTGACGTCTGGGTGGAGTCCTCCTGACTCCTGAACACCTCTGTTCCTCTTCCCAGCTGGAGCCCAGAACACTAGCCAGCACCCTTTCCATAAGGGCTATGCACAGGTGTGCAATCATTAGGTTCTGGCCCCTACTAAACCATGGACCCAGGAATGGAGATTTCATCCCTCCCAGTTCTCTTTGAAATCTCCCAGTTCCAGGATCCCATACCAAATCCAGGTTTTCTGGAGAGAACTGCAAAGCCAGTTCTTTCCCAGCAAAATAATTTGTTTCCTGGAACTGCTCAGTCTCTCTGGCTGAGAGTCCTGGGTTACTACAACCCCCAGTTCCACTGTGGGATTGCCACACAATACCACACCTTAAACAGGATTAAATGGGCTCAGAGCATATTTTCACTCAGTTTAATGATTTCTACATATTTCCCAATGTTGGTACTCGTTCACATTACGATAGGTGCAGGGGCATGTTGACTGTTGTATGGGTTTTTTTCATGTATATCTGCAAATGTCTGCTACAGACACCACTGCTTTTACTTTGATTTTAAAGTATAATCTCCAGGACACTGTTATTATGGCAGCTCCTAATGGGGGAAGGGAGGGAAGCCCTGAGGTATCTGGCAGTTGTTTTTGTAGTTATTGGAAGTGGAATATATTGCTTTAATGGGCTTATTTATATTTTATTTCAGCAAAATATCTGATTTTTGTAGCACTAAACTTTGCCCTATTTTTACCTCAGATCGTTTTTCTCCTTACAGTCTAAACCAAAAAAGGATAAAATAATAGTAACAGATAAACTACACAGCAAAAAAAAAAAAAGATCGCAAAAGTTTTGAAAATGGATCCCAACTATTTTAGGATGGCATAAATTGATCGCCAGTATTTTAAGGGCACAAACATCAGGAGGTCTGTATAAACTGATGAAGTTATCTGCCATCTGGTAGTTAGGACTTTTTTCCCACCGTAGCTGAAATATAGCCAGCTGTGTGGAGAAACTGTCGAGAGCAGCTTTAAAGGAAACTTGTTCTGACGGAAACATGGAGATCACCATTACTAACCTCTATGCTGGCTGTCTCTGATTTTATTAGATTCTGAGCCACTGACCCAGGAGAAGCATGCATCAAATGAAGAGTTTTTAGCCTCCATGCTTTTTCAATACAGTACAGCTATCAATATCTTTGTATACTTCTGACCATAGAAAGCTAAACTCTTGGATAAAGGTCTTAATATTTACTGGTTTCAGTTTAACCAGCCAATTTGTTTCTGATAACCCACATTCTCTGAAGTCTATTTGTGACTTTACTCACTCCGAACCCATAATTACCTAGTATGAATAGGATTTCCACAGCAAGATCACATGCGCTGGGTGGGCTACGTGGATTCTGAGTACCTTCTTCTTTCACACTGCTGAAGCAGACACTGTACGGCACAGTCACTGCTACATAGAAGGTGGCGAGAAGGATCAAACAGTCCCAGCAGGCCTTAAAGGGCCCATAGTGCAAAAGTATGAAAGGAGATTTACGCATAGACACAACTTTATATTCCGGAACCCGAGGCTTCTCACCAAAAACTCCCTGTGAAGAAGCCAAATTGATTAAATGAACATTAAACCTAAAATACAAGCTATTAAAACAATTCAGAAAGACATCACATATTTATAAAGTGAGATACCTAGCATTGATTACTCTTCAGTGCTCATATTGTTCTTTGAATTTGACCGATATAGCAGCTTTACATAGATTTTTCTTTTATTTACCAGCAGGTATAATAAATGTTTGGTTTCAATGTAAAGTGTATATAAACACACCATCTTTTTTTAGTATGCTTAGCATTATGTCTCACTGTATACAGTTATCTTTATTTTTGTAGTTTTTTTGTGAAAGTTTCTTACTTGGAGATCCTGCCAGCAGCAGCACTTGTTGGCCATTCCAGTACTTATCAGGTCTATCCGTCAAACAGCCCAACAGCCAACTGAAAGAGTGCACATGGCAGGCTGACAACCCACTGCGTGACAGTTTTGCTGGAACTATTAAGCAACTATTAAGAAAGAAACTGCAAGGCCTACACTTATCATATCCACATAATGTAACATCGGTATACTGGAAGCCATTTTGTTCTTTTAATTCTATAAGTATAAAGATGAATTTAAGTTCATGATTTCAAAACAAAAGAGTCTAACATCAGCCATTCTCAGACCCTTACAGCATAGATTCCCAGGTTATACATTTTGGGGAGTCTACTTATACCAGACGACAAGATAAGGACTGACATGGTACCAATCAGTAAGATTAATAAAAAATTCCATGTTTCTGGCTTAACAAAGCACAAAGAACTATTTACCATTAGAATTTTTTTTCTTCTTTTCGAGTTATGAATAGAATACATATTGAAAGTTATCTATTATAGATAAAATTTACATAACTAATCTTTTTTATTTTATTATTAATATTGCATGAGGTTTATAAGTATTTGCTTAATTAAGTCATTTTGCTTTCACAATACAATATACAATATATATATTAGTTGGTATCACTTGTTGACATATATGTAATCAGTGAAGGAGTTAAAGTAACCACTCTCTTAGGACATATACTATACCTCAGGGGTGCCACAATTTTTGTGTTAAGATCTACTTTTCAAATGACGTGCTACATGAGATCTACCAACGAAAAAAAACAACTCCCTCGCTCTTTCTCTCCTGGCTGTCTCTTCATGCTCTCCTGGCTGTCTCTCCTTGCTCTCTCTCCTTGCTCTATCTCCTGGCTGTCTCTCCTTGCTCTATCTCCTGGCTCTCTCTCCTTGCTCTCTCTCCTGGCTGTCTCTCCTTGCTCTCTCTCTCCTGGCTGTCTCTCCTCGCTCTCTCTTTCCTAGCTGTCATTTCTTGTTTTTTCTCCTGGCTGTCATTCCTCATTTTTCCTCCTGGTTGTCTCTCCTCTCTCTCCCCTGGCTGTTTTTCCTCTCTCTCCTGTCTGTCTCTCCCCGCTCTCTCTCCTGGCTCACCTTGTGTAATGCTCGCCTTGGGAGAGGGCCGAATACCCTCTATGGATCGCAACTGTGGAATGGAGAGGGTTAAAGGAACGGGAATCAGATTAGCAGCTCCTCCCTGGGTTGCCCAGTTTTGTATGTTTAGGCGTTTAGGAGGCTGCGGTACATCACGCCCCGTACACACAGTAGGGAAGAGAAACTACCCGCACAAGTATGGTTATAGCAAGGCAGTAATACACGACTGGTTAGAGTATACAACCACACATGAGAGCAATGCAATGGTTTCAGATAGGTTTAGGTACAATGAACAGCTGAGAGCAATGCAAATGGTTCAGATAGGTTTAGGTATATTGAACAGCTGAGAGTAATGCAAATGGTTCAGATAGGTTTAGGTACAATGAACAGCTGAGAGCAATGCAAATGGTTCAGATAGGTTTAGGTACAATGAACAGCTGAGAGCAATGCAAATGGTTCAGATAGGTTTAGGTATATTGAACAGCTGAGAGTAATGCACAGATTCAGATACACGGATATGCATAGGAGACCTGGGGCTCTTGGTTGCCTAGCCCAGGTTACTTGCGGTTAAGGTGGTGGTTGCAGTCTTCAAAGGACGAACTGAGTCCGGTGAGGTTGAGGCGAGGGAACGCTGGTTTGATCAGCGTCCTTCCACGATCAACGGAAAGACGCCGATCAATTCCCGTGACTCGGCTTTATGCCGAGAGCTGCGTCTTGGAGGGGCAGAGCTCCACGGCGCGCCTGCGCCCGACCTAGACGGCCCTGAGGGGTGTGATGCGGGGAGACCGCGGCGCACCTGCGCGAAGCGACGACGGAGAGTGCCACCAGACGTCACCGCGTTCTGACGGCGAGCTGGGGCTACTGATCCTCGTTGCGCCTGCGCATGACCGCGACGGCCACCCGCACCCGGTCCCTGCAGTGCTCGTCTATTACTCCTTGCTGTATTTTGCAACAGGCTGTGTAAACTAATATTCTTTGATGTAATACATAGCACTTCAACCACCAGTATCCACCAGAAAGGTGACAGGGAGCTTGACTCAGCAGACTCAGGCTAATAGGTAATCATGTGTGCACAGCTAAATAAATATACCAAAATGGAATAAAGGGGCCACCATTCACACCCTTCGTGATCTACAGGCATCAGCTTTGAGAGCTACTGGTAGATCTCCATCTACCTAATGGGCACCCCTGCTATACATCATCCTCAGTGTATGTAGAAAGATATTTTTTTATTTCTTTCTGTGCCTCATTGTTTAAGAAGATGGGTGTCTCTGGGATCTCTGGCAATCCCAGGCAAGTAGTTAGCTATCTCTTAAATTGATGTTTTTCCACCAAGCTTAGGTCAAAAGGTCATCTCATGACATGTTACTTAAGTTTTAAAGAAAACCCAAAATTATTCCTAGACCACTACTGCCTTCTTCAGGTAAATTGCAGGTATAATTTGGAGTAAAGTGAGATGGGCAGTGATGTCATAGTGGAGATAAGATGGGACTTTCCCTTCCCACAATTTTGGTGATAAAAGTTAGGAAACGTTTGGGAGGAGGGAGACTGAGACAAAAGACGGGACTGAAACAAGAGACGAGACTGGAACAAAAAAAGACAGGGTTGAAGGGAAGAGACCCTGAACATGTGACAAAGGACTCCTGTCTCTACACTTCGTGCACAATTATTAGGCAAGTTGTATTTTTGAGGATTAATTTAATTATTGAACTACAGTGCTCTCGGTCAATCCAAAATCCTACTTTCTACTGCCTTCCAAAGACTCATAAAAACCTAATGGACCCTACGGGCAGACCAATCGTATCAGGAATTGGTAGCCTTACCGAACTGGCCAGTCGGATGATTGATGACTACCTGAGACCTCATGTGATAGCTCTACCTTCATATTTACAAGATACATCTGATCTCCTTAAAAATATAGACGGTATTATGATTCCACCAGACTCTTGGCTGGTCACAATCGATGTGGAGGCACTATATAGCAGCATTCCCCATCTGAAAGGTATAGAGACCATTAGGCAGTTTCTGGACGAAAGGACCAACTCATCGACACTATATAACAACTTCATCTTGGACTTGCTGCTCTTTGTTTTAACACATAACGCTTTTACGTTTGGTGGGTCTCACTACCTCCAGATGCAGGGGGTTGCAATGGGCACATGTTG
>NW_017307392.1:572587-579242 GCF_000935625.1 Nanorana parkeri | reverse complement strand
CTCCCAGGCAATTTGTTCGCCAAGCCCTGTGTGAGCATTTCACATTTCAATTTCATATATTAAGTTTTCATAGTGTTTAAAAAAAAATGGGTGCACTGAAGGACCCGGGGGGATGACCAGTGGATCGACTCAATAGGACAACCAGTGGACAGGCCTGTGTGGTGTTCGTAGGGGGACGGGAGGGCCCAAGCCTGAAGCTGTGTAAGGGGCCCCAAAATTTCTGATGGCTGCCCTGCAATCCACAGGATAACTCCAAGGCTAACATTGTAAAAACCTAAGGGTTTCTGAGTCTTGATGCAATGTTTTCTTACATACAGGTACATATGGTTTTATGTTTAGTGCTGCAATACATACAGCATGACTACAGACACATGGCTTGTGCACGTCTCCTAAACTCTCTTCAAACATAACGGGCAATGCTGTGAACTTATCAGTGCTCTGTTTTCCAGAAAAGCCCCTTTAACATGAAGTTCAGGGAGGAATGTCATTTATTTTAGCGACCTCCTTCTATAATCAGCAGTTAAAGGTTTTCATAAATCATGGTAATCTGCACAGAAAATAATTGATCTACTTTGTGATAACTTTGGAAATTTTTACAGGGAGAAATTATGATAATTTGCATTAAAGCTTAACTCCAAGAAAGTTAAAAGTCTTCCCTTGCAAGGGGCCCCTAACTGTGAGGGTTAACTTCTCGTTTAGGCCTAGGGGACAGGAAAAAACTGTTTTACTTACCTGATCCCCGCTCCCGCTGGCTCTCTCCAGGCTGCTAGACTTTTACCCGCAGCCTCTTCCGCCATTTGCTCTGACGGTGCAAGGACCACTGACGTCATCAAGTACAAACAAACAAGCTCCAGAGCCCTGCACTGCATGAGAGGATGCTGAGCGGCAGTCCACAGCCAGAGCAGAGAGGGAGAAGAGAGTGCCGACTGCTGGTGGAGCAGGGATCAGGTAAGTAAAACAGCCTTTCCCTGTCCCCTAGGCATAAACGAGCAGTGTAGGGCTATCTAAGTTCTATCCCATTCCTAATTACCATATTTATCTCTTTTTTTTTTTTTTGAGGGTCACAAAATACAACATTTATTCACATGTAGAAAGACACTTTTATTAAAAACTATGGTGCCGTCTACAATCCCCTCCCAGACCCCAAACTCCACATAGACAGGGATACCCATTAACCTTGTACTATAAATCTTATTTGTAGTTATAGAATAGGTATTGTGGCAGCAAAGCACACTCCAGTAGTAAACATCAATCATATCATCTCCCATCTGTGGATGTAGCCAGATATTCATTTCACTTCCATCCACATATATGTGTACTGCTGGTTGTTAAGGACGATGTTGGCCACACACGCTGTCTCTCTGTACGCCAGTTCAGATTTGTTCTTTTTTTTGAGTCCAACGGGGGGTCCAGTAGGCGACCGATTTCGCTGGCGGAGAGCCATCCGTCGGGGGAGCGCATATCGCAGACCCGGAACTTATTGGCATCCCGGATGCGACGAAATCGGGGCTCGTCTACTCCAGGAGGAAAGTCAGGGTCCCCAAGTACCGGGGTCATGGGCGACGGAAAGGGGGAGAGATCGGAGGAGCGAAAAAGCGACCTAACCTGCGTCAACGTGGGGGCAATGGTGGGGTGAAGACGTGTAGCAGAGGTCAAAGGTGAGGAAAGCCAAGGCAATCCCTCCAGGGCATAGTTGGCATCCTCTCCTTCCATATTGACCCATTGCTTGGTCCGCCGGTGACAACACCAATGCAAGACCCGAGCGAGTGCGGTCGCTTTATAGTATTTGGCCATGTCTGGAAGGCCTATGCCCCCTTTGTTTTTGGGAAGAGTAACGGTGTCAAATCGAATTCTCGCTGGGGCGTGGGACCACAAAAAGGCAGTAAACATTTGGCGCATCTATAACTATCTATAACTCTCTATCTATCTGCTGACTGTAACTAACTATACTAGAACCCTCTCTATCTCCTACAGCACACTACATGGGGCCGCGGTGTCAGCAGCCTTATATAGTGTGCTGCAGGGACTTAGCTGTGAGACATGATTGGGCAGAGTCATCGTGTGCAATAGTTATTGCATTTTTTCACTCACAGTTGTGCTGCTAATGGCAAGTAAAACACATTCAAATAACTAGTGAGTTTAACTTATTATTAGCAGTACAACTATGAGTGCAAAAACTGAAATTTACTAATACTATGGTGCACTATTGTTCAATGGCACTCGGTTGTTTGATGGTTGCAAAAATGGCACTCGGTGTGTAAAAGGTTGCTGACCCCTGATGTAGAGCATTGGAAACCGATTTGATTAAGGTCCAATATCTGGGAAAGGCTAATTGAATTTCTTATTCTACCTGCTGCTTTGGTGTCAGAGCTCTTTTGTTACATTGTTTTTACGTTTACATCACTAGAGTTTCAATACAATAATCTGTTGTTTTTAGCATCTGGTGTAAAGTTGGCATAATTTAAAGTAGTAATAAACTCTCAAACCTTTTTTCAATAATGAAGCCAGATCAAACAAATTTGCATTGCCCAGCAAAGTATTTCTTTAAGATTTTCCCCAAGCAATTATAGTCCCCATGTTTCCAAACAGCTGGCACCAACTCTCTCAGCTCGGCTTCCCTAAACTTTCTGATCAGTACAAAATCACAAGGGAGAGCATACACTCCAGCAGCTGTTTACTAGCTTGAAGAGGAAAGAGAGGGGAGCAGGGAGGAGATGAGTGACTTACCTTGTTGTGCCTGTGTGTTTGTGGAGACACACACAGCTTACTAGCACACACAAGAGTGGCTCCATAGGATCCGTCAAGGGAAAGGAGCTACTCTAAAACATGATATCAAGGCCAGTACTCAGGGGACCAGCTGATTCTGCAGGAAAGTGGAGCATCCATTGTAAATTGTATATAATTTAATCAGCGCTTGCAATACCTTAAAAACCTTTTGACTTTAATATCACTTATATAGCATATATACATGTGTTGCCCAGTTTTCAACCAAAGCATAGTGAAATTATTTGAGAACACAACAAGCCCCCTATAAATAACTCATATATCAATTATTTTAAGTCTACCAAAGTCTGCTAACAGCAAGCTGCAGCTCTAGTAGTAGTCAGTTACTTGAAGATACTTCCCTAAACTATAACTAAAATGAAAAAACAGCTGATCTAAGTATAAGATTATTTATTTTCTTCTAATCTTAACCCCTTCATGACTGAGCTTGTTTTTAGTTTCTGTAACTTTTTAATTTTTTTATATTTATTTTTATTCATTTTTTTAATATTTTTATTTTTTACTTTTAGGGGCTTCTGGGAAATATAAGGGGGCTAAACAGACCCCTGATATTTCCCTTTTAAAATAGAAAAAGAGATTGAGAACACAAAGGCCTCAATCTCTTTTTCTGTGTCCCCTGTTATCAATGAACAGGAATCCTCTATGAGTGTTCCTGTTCATTGATAACATGAGAACAGAGTATGTTTACTATAACTACAATTATGAATGAATGGGGGTGATGTAGATCACTCCCATTCATTCATAATTGAGGATATAGTTAACATACCATATTCTCAATTATGTACACACACTCAGCGATCACTGATCGCTGAGTGTGTGTACCTTGCTCTTCTCTCTGACACGCTTTCACAGGAGGCTGAGCGAGCAGTGTAGAGCCCAGCCTCCTGTGACAGCGCTGTCTCCGCCCCCACACCGCTCTGCCGAACTGTGATAGGCGGTAGAGCGGTGTGGGAGGAGACGCCGGCCATTCACAGCGCTCTCGTCCTGCAGCGCTCGGCCGGCTGTCACTTTCTCTTCTCCCCGCTGGGACATAGAGCAGCGCCCAGCGGGGAGAAAAGTAATCACGGATGCGCCGATGTATCAGCAGGAAAATGGCACTTTCGGCATTATGCCAAAAGTGCCATTTTCGGCCGATATGTTTCGGCGGCCAATATATCGGTGCATCCCTACTTAGCATTACCCTCTACAATAAATCTACCTATAGTGTAAATATGACCATTGTGTTCAGTGTCAAGGTGTGTGGGTAGCATATTCCAGGGTACGATGGGGTTGTTTTTAGGAGTAGCCAGCATAACACAGGCTCCAAGAAGCCATCTATGTAAATGCTCTTCTAGAATCAGCTATTTTAATTCACTATAAATTGCAAATGGATCTAAGTCATATACAAACCTTAAAACTTGGATAAGTACCTGTAGACTATTTCTAATCATTATCATTACTGAATTTCCAGGCTCCTAGGGGTCCCTTCTGGCCTGTCCACTGATTAATTAAAGAGTAGAGACATCAGCTTAACTATTACCAGTCACTCTGTGGTGACACTGCAATGAAGCAGAGACCTGTCAAAACATGGGGCTGAGCTCCAGTTTTTGCCCCTGCACTTTATTGCCTATGTATTGCTGCTTTTGCCCATTTGTTATCCACATTCTGGCACAACTGCATGTCTAGGACCCACATATTGCCACAACTGGCCCTTTGGTTTCTTCTTCTTGCCACATTTGTCCATTACCACAGTTGAACTTTCTGATGCTTTTTGTCTGAGTGTAGGGCTAACCAAGGCATCATTGTTTTCTTCAGGGACCATTTAACAATAATTACCCCCCTCCCCTGGCCAGTTACTATCAAACATTGCAACAAAATTCAGATCTTTTGGCCATGTCTACAATTTGGCAACGTGTGCTACTACTATGCCCCCTGCAGAATCCCAGGCTCATAGGGTTACAAAAATTCCCAAATATGTAACCCTGAAAAGTACATTATATTAGCATAAGGAAGGAAATAATTCCTATAACTGAGAGTCAATCTATTAATGCCTGTATAATAGAAAACTTGCTGCCTGGAAAACTGATATACTTAATCAGGTACTTGTTGACCCATGGTCAAAGTTACTGCCCTGCTCACCCACCCTTGAAAACACATTTTAGATTGCACCTTTTATTTATATAACAAGAAAAGCTCTTGTTACGGTCACTGCTGCAGTTTGTGTTCATCACAGCCACTTCTGAAAAGCTATTTTTTATACGATTCTTCTTGTAACTGCGCTATAAATCCTGGACATCTTTTCCTTGCTCCAGTAGTTAAATCGGTAATGCAGAAGGTCTGGCTGAGGACTGATCTTTAATATATGGCAGATTTAGACGATTCAGTGCCAGGGCAATATTGCATCTTTCTATTCTCCACACATTACAAAAAAGAGTCAAAGTCAGCAGGCAGAACGTGAGAATAACCTGGTTTTATATTGGGTACTAGCTCTGCCTTTAGGGAAAAACAGACCACTAACCACAATAAACCATAAACTGCAGTTATTTCATGGCTGAAGATTACTCTAACCTGAGGAAAGTTATTAAAAATAGTGATACAGTAGCACTGCAAAATGAAAGCAAAGTTCAGCAAAAAACACTTGTGTTATATTCTCTCTGACTCTAATCGCACATTTTCCAATGGCACTTAACATTCAAATTTTTGTATGTTTATATATGTATATTTCGTATTTTATACTGTACTTCACCATGAACACACATGAAGGCTTATTTTGTGTGGAATCTGCTGTATAACCTAGGGAACAAGACCCAAGATGTGGTTTCCTAAAGCAGTTCATCAAATGCAGTATCTGTCCACTAGGGTCGATACTTTGCTGGTTTGTCAGCATAGAGATGGACTCAAAGCAAATCATGCATGCTATAATGATTGTATAAATAACCCTTTCTGGACCAGAAAACAATGGAAGGAGGAAAGGAAATAAATACTGTTCAAACAAATAAGCACAGTAGGATTGTGTGACAGTACTGCATGGATAAATTACAACAGTCATTTTCTATTTTTGGCATTACCTCTATATTTCAGGATATAAAATGCAGTAATGCTGTTAAATACTGCATTATTTTGAGTGTATACTTAGAGCCCAATGCCAGGGAAAATAAAAGTTTTCCCTTGCAGTGAGGCTGCCCTCGCACTGCAAGGGTTAAAGGAGTTTTAAACATCAGCATTGTAATGGGAATACATACTAGAGTTGTTTTTGATAATGCAAATTAAAACTTACTTGAAAAATTCCTTTTATCTAGTGAGTGCTGCCTTCCATCTGCTCATCACTTTCAATAACTTCCTGGATTCCCAGTGTGCTTTGCGTCTCTCCCCCTGCTTCTTAATGTGATGCAATCTCGATTTCTCAAGATTTCATGTCCCATCATGCATTCCTTCCAGCAAGCAATAATGATGCTACATTGTGGGAAGCTCAGACGTTGAGTTATAGTTTAGACGGCAGGCTTAGTTAGAATTGGGACACTAGTAGAAGGTGCATAATTACAGGTCTATAAGCAACTTTACAAACTTCTAATCACACAGCGTACAGTCGGGCTGTACAGATCCGTGTTGCGTGCACGGCCATTCCTGGGAAGGACAAGTGCTGCATGTGATTGTAGGCAGCAGCCTGTTCTTCTCTATCTGAGGACACGGCCGTACGTTCACCCGAGCTGCACATCCGTGCGGGTGTTCGTACTTGGACGCAAACAGGATAGATCCTATCTGCGTCCAATCACGGACACCCGCACGGATGTGCAGCTCGGGTGAGTGCATGATAGCATATGGCCGCATCTTCCCATAGTGAAGGACAGTCTGCTGCGTACAATCACACGCAGCACCTGTCCCTCCCGGGAGC